>NC_054535.1:1558770-1621270 GCF_017654505.1 Polyodon spathula | reverse complement strand
CTGAGTGCTGAGCAGTTTGTATTTAGTTCTGCAGGGTGCATGGTAGGACTGGAGAGGCTGGGCTCCTTCCCTCAGTGCAGTCATGCTCTGGGGGACGGGCCGTGTCTCAGCTGCTTCATTTTCATAAATGTTTCCATATTTTGGGGGTAGGTGGCAGTGAGCCACTGTGAGTTGCATTAATCATTTATTAATATTTTTCCATTCATGGTTTGACGGCCTCATCCTTTTGGGGGTGGTGGCCCATAGCCATATCGTTCATGTTTTTCCAGCCGGCCTCACGCAGGTAACTATAGAGCACCCACGGACAAGACCTCCAGCCACATTTATCATTCACTTGGGCCCTGAGCACCATCACAGTCATCGGGCCCTGAGCTCCCATCACAATTCAATAAATCATCATCAATTGCAAATCAGTAAATCATCACATTGAGGATTCTCCGTGCTGAATTGATTTCTTTTCTGGAAGGAGAATCCGCCCCTAATCAAAACATCCTCAGCAAGCACATAAAGGCTCTGTGTATTATTCTCCCATGTTGATACTTTTGTTTCGGCCTCCTCCTCCCCAGCCACCACCTTGCAGCATGCCTCATCCCGGGGGGAGGTGGCCCATAGCCACTTCCTCTCTACGGCACTGTTGCAGCAGCAAAGGTCATTCAAAATGATCTAGACAAGATTCAGAACTGGGCAGACACATGGCAAATGACATTTAATAGAGAAAAGTGTAAGGTACTGCACGCAGGAAATAAAAATGTACATTATAAATATCATATGGGAGATATTGAAATTGGAGAAGGAATCTATGAGTCTGTCTATGAGACCTAGGAGTTTTTGTT
Organism: Polyodon spathula; assembly: GCF_017654505.1. NCBI lineage: Eukaryota > Metazoa > Chordata > Actinopteri > Acipenseriformes > Polyodontidae > Polyodon > Polyodon spathula. The sequence goes on along the minus strand of NC_054535.1, from coordinate 1,620,437 downwards.
GACTCAGAAATGTCTTCATCTAGACAATGTGGGGAAGCTATAAAAAAGGCTAACAAGATGCTCGGATACATTGTGAAAAGTGTTGAATTTAAATCAAGGGAAGTAATGTTAAAACTGTACAATGCACTAGTAAGACCTCATCTTGAATATTGTGTTCAGTTCTGGTCACCTCGCTATAAAAAAGATATTGCTGCTCTAGAAAGAGTGCAAAGAAGAGCGACCAGAATTATTCCGGGCTTAAAAGGCATGTCATATGCAGACAGACTAAAAGAATTGAATCTGTTCAGTCTTGAACAAAGAAGACTACGTGGCGACCTAATTCAAGCATTCAAAATTCTAAAAGGTATTGACAGTGTCGACCCAAGGGACTTTTTCAGCCTGAAAAAAGAAACAAGGACCAGGGGTCACAAATGGAGTTTAGAAAAAGGGGCATTCAGAACAGAAAATAGGAGACACTTTTTTACACAGAGAATTGTGAGGGTCTGGAATCAACTCCCCAGTAATGTTGTTGAAGCTGACACCCTGGGATCCTTCAAGAAGCTGCTTGATGAGATTTTGGGATCAATAAGCTACTAACAACCAAACGAGCAAGATGGGCCGAATGGCCTCCTCTCGTTTGTAAACTTTCTTATGTTCTTATGTTCTTATGATACATGACATTGTTCATATTTTTCCAGCCGGCCTCGTGCAGGTAACTGGTGAGCACCCATGGATGAGGCCTCTGGTCAAATGCATCATTCACAGTCAGTTTATTAAATCACTACACGATCCACAGAAAGATTTTTAAACAAACTTGAATTTTGTGGTAGTAAACCTAATGTACGCATTTAATGTATGTATTAAAATCCTTTGCATCTGACTCAAAAAATTGCCTTGATAGCCTGGTTCCCAACCAGACCTTCAAAATAACTCCAAAATGAAGTTCCAAATTACACCAAAGTGTGCTCTCTGATAGACCATTCATTGCCACTGTGTTTATTTTTCTGGGGGTTTCTGGAACCCCTAGTTAAATGAGTCCATATACATGTATATACTTTCAGATCAATCCAATAAGGTGTTCAGAAATATAAAAACCTCATGCAGCCAAAATATCCAGACAGGAGAATGTGGCAGCTTGCACATACAGCTAGTGTTTCTTCAATCATAAAGTTCATTTAAATACAATTCAATATGTGCAAATTAAATGTAACCAAAAAATAAATAAACTAAATACAATTCCACCCAACTAGGTTGTAAAACAATAAATAGTCTTGGATGATCAAACACCCATCACTGGTTACCGCAAATGAAAAGAAGGAAAAAAAAGGTAAAGCTTTATCACTCACCATTTTACCACAGACTGAATTCAGACTGAAAACTTTCATCTCACAAGATTGTCTTCAGTTTAAATTTGAAGAGAAAAGTGATAAAAATCACATTCTGAGTGTAAGTTCTGAAAGCAGACAGGACCGCGGGTTTGTTTGTCATCTTAGTCCTGCTCTGAAAGCAGACAGGACCGCGAGTTTGTTTGTCATGTTAGTCCTGCTCTGAAAGCAGACAGGACTGCGGGTTTGTTTGTCATCTTAGTCCTGTTCTAAAAGCAGACAGGATGGCAGGTTTGTTTGTCATCTTAGTCCTGCTCTGACAGCAAACAGGACCGCGGGTTTGTTTGTCATCTTAGCAATGTTCTGAAAGCAGACAGGATGGCAGGTTTGTCTGTCATCTTAGTCCTGTTCTGAAAGCAGACAGGACCGCAGGTTTGTCTGTCATCTTAGTCCTGTTCTGAAAGCAGACAGGACCGCAGGTTTGTCTGTCATCTTAGTCCTGCTCTGAAAACAGACAGGACCGCTACTTCCTACTCTGCTGGTCACTGGGGAGAGTTCACTGTGCATGAATGTTGTGAGCAATCAATTCACAGCTGCTGGATCTTTAGCTGATTTCAATAACAGCACAGATTGTTTGTGCAGGCGGTAGTGTGACCACATGCTCGCAGGTCAGTGTGTGTTTTATTTTTGTGTGCAATAGCACAGCCATTTTACAAAGCAGAAAGAACACCCATTTTCAAGTACTGGTGGTGTGTCTAGCTTTGCTCATAAAGTTTTCATATTTATATTGTTTGTGAGCTGAAAAAAGCTTGTTTAACTGGTATGAATGTATGAGTTAAGTTACGCAGCCTAACAGTATTGTTTTAAAACAGTTCACATGGGCTTATATTTGTACTTTATTGAATTTTTGATCAAACGGATGATAATTGTATAGAGACTTCTAATGAGTACTGTAGACTGCAATGTTTTTTTTACCTTTTAACCCTGTAAAAGAATGAGAACACTGATGTCAGGGTTCCAGGTGTGCTCGGATCCATTGGGTGGAATTGTCATCTGTGCAGTCACATGACAGCTCAGCTTATCTGATGCCATTCAACGCAAACAATGAACCTGCAATTCTGACAGAGCTATCTGCCCCTGATAAAACTCTTTCGTTTCCCAGAGGCCTGCATGATTCCCAGCTTGGTGACTTGCATGCAGGCAGCACTGAACCGATGCACTTCTTTGATAGCTTTTACATGAATGGAGCAGGAGGCATCAGCTTGCATCAACATCCTGGCATCGGAACAGATTACCTTTTTGAAAAGGTCAGCTGTTTGTAGTGCTTGCATTGATGTGTGAAAAGAGTCATCCCATAAACATAGCATGTTTTGGTTGGAGTTTAAAAAAAAAAAAGCTCCTTTGATTCTCCTGTATACTTTCTGATGTTTTTATTATTGAAAAATAATTAACCTCTTGGATTTTTGAAACCCCCTCATGGGGTGTATAAAGTTCCATTTGATAAAACTGCCCATTGGATTCTTCATATGCATTTAATGTGACCACTTTCCCTGATGCTACAAGGGCCACATTACTTTGTATACATTTTGTTCCCAATAGTCGATCAACAAGGAGAGGCTGGAGTCCCAGCTAATCACAGCCTCTGTTTTACTGTGAGCGTTGGGTTAAACCTGGGAAATCTCAAGTTCTAGTTAGACAGCCTTGAATCTTGTTTTCCAGTTAGTTAAAGTACTTACCACAACATCAAAATCCCCCTACTATCTGTGTGTTTTATTTAATCAAGAGAAAAAACAGTGCTGCATACATATAGTCGACATCAAGACTATTATTCAGTAATAACATTCATGTTGATGAAAAGGCACATTTATACAGTTAGGACATATGCCCTTATATTTTTTGTCACAATTTGGTCTAAACATGAACTTATAAATAATGCTACTGTTATTATCAGCACAGTCTTTGTAAATTAAATGAAAATTATAGTTATATTCTTTCCATCTTTAAAAAAAAACCAAAGACATAAGGGGCTGGCATAAGATCCCTTATCTAGTCAATGATGTAGTGCAGAATATTGGTGCTGTCACAGAACAAGTTATGGGGAACAAAAACAAAATTTCTTATATGTGTTAATTCTGTTGAGTTGGCTGAAGTCTTCCTCCCGCAGAGGGATACTTGAGAAATCCTTTGCCTCCAATGCCATTGCAACAAGCCCAATCAGGAGCTGGAATTTACAGATGGTGGAGTTGGCATCTACCCTTATCCTGTCTTTCCCTGGCATTTGAGGAATTGGTATGAGTGTAATTCTTTTAACGTAATAAGGGGTAAAATGAATGATTTGAATAGATATGCGTTTTTATACTGTGCGGAACTGCAAAATGTACAAACAGCATTCTCTGAAGTAGTGTTTATATACTATGAGGAACTACACAACTTCCAAACAGCATTATCATATCCTTACTATTGAAGAAGACCCTAATATGTGTATACCTCTTTCACTGATAAACTCAGATGTCAAATTATATGCCAGGGTGTTATCGAGTCATCTTCCACCACTCGTCGTGATCAATCAGGATTTATTAAGACCCGCCTAGCTTCAGATAATGTTCCCCGCCTTCTTCGTATCATCTATATGGCTATGGATATTGATGCACCATGTGCTGTTCTTTCTTTAGGTGCTGAAAAGGCTTTTGGTCTTGTGGAATGGGATTATCTCTGGTCAGTTCTAGACCATATGGGTGTGGGTACAGAGATTATTAATATGGTTAAAATACAATCCCTCAGCAATGGTGCTCACAGGCATTAAATGCTCACCTCAGTTCACTATTTCCAGGGGTACTCATCATGGCTGTCCACTTTTCCCTCTATTATTTGACCTGTCACTCAAACCACTCACCCAAGCTGTCCACCAGTCTATCACTCATTCACCGATTACTCTCAATAACACACAACATCCTATTTCACTTTATGTGGATGACATATTATTATTTGGTTAAACATTTTAGGTATCTTGGTGTGGAAATGTACCCCTTGTTACATTCGATCGCACTAAGTAATTTCAATAAGATTATCTAACAGGTGGAGGCTGACTTAAACAGATGGCTAACGGATGGTTTTGGGACTGTGACAAGCAGGCTGTAGTGGTGACGTCAGAACGAAGAAATGAAACACAGAGTGGTGAGTGAGTTGAATTTGAATGCACTGCTGCGCGGTTTATTAGCAAACAGAAAATAAAAGGTTATAAAGACAAAGAAAAACACAGGACACGGCACTGGTAGCCAAAACAAAGAGACAAACAAAACAGACTATACAGACAAACATGGTGAGTTGTTGTTATTATGATGATTATAATTATTATTTCTACTACTACCTCCGTCTCCAATCCCGTTCTCCACTCATTGAACACACAACCCCAAGTGAGTGATAACATCCTGCTTTTATGCAGCTGTACCGAGACTCGATTGCTAATCAATCATTTAATTGGATTCTCGGTACAACTGCACGTGAATTAATCTAGTGCAATTTCCCATGCTCACATATTACATTTTACCTGCATGTGAAGTGCTGTGCAATCCTCGTGCCTAAATACAAATATACATTTTAAACCACTCGTGTTACACAGACCCATTTATATTCCGTGCACCAATGACTATACACCAACATTAACACACAACACACAACATAAAACACACAAATACACACAGGGGCAGGGTGCATTGCCACAGGGATCCATCAAGCCTCCACTGGTGTCCAGTGTCAAAGCACCTGAGGATTTTTTTTTCACATTTACAGCAGTGACAGTGCAGTTAATTGTACACCTAAAAAGATTAAGAAAATGATCAATAGATATTATTTAGGGAGGTTGGGTCCATGAAAAATCATACAGTTAGTTTGATGGGAAAATATTTATTTGCATGTAAATTATATTATGTGAATATTGCAACAAAGTTTTATGCTACCAATAATCAGTATACTAATTAAAATCAATAGTCGAACACGCTGAACTGGAAACTGCTGCCAGTCTCACTGTTGGACAGATTGTCTATGAAAGGTTCCCAGCCCAGAATAAAGAAAAGGAGACCCTGGGCCCGATTTAGTAATGTTCTCATTCATAAAACACTGGTAGCGCACTAGAATCAGGCGCACATGTGGGCAAACAGATTACACATACAGCATGTGATTTAGCAACCGTGTTTTAGTGCTCACCCGGCAAGTCAGCGTTAGCGCTGGACATGGGCTGAACTTTAGGGCCGTGTCCTCATTTACATACAAATGTAGCGATTTACCAAACTATCAAAAGTGTTAGTGTTTGCGTTTCAACTGACATGTGAAAACCAGGTCTAAGCTGTTCGCAAATGACATGGTCGATTATAAATACTGCTGAAACTACCAGGGAAGCAGATAAAAAAAAGAGAGAAAAAAAAGAGAAATAAAAGAAATATGGAGTGTGCACTGGATTTCTACGTGGCCAGACAAATAGAGGAGGAGGAGGAGGGGGAGGGGGAGACGTCCCCATATATTTAGAAGTCATCTGTCTTTTCTGAGCCTGTCTGACATACAACTTAAACAGCAATTTTGCCTTAACACAAAAATAACCACTGACATCTGCCAACTGGTTCAGTCTGACCTGGAAGGAGATCACACTGTGCCTGTAGCACTAAGGTACACGCTGCACTAACATTTTATGCCACTGGCTCATTCCAACATACTGTGGGTTACTGTAAAACCATAAATATTTGCAACCAAAATATTTGGCGAATCACACCCATAAAACCTGTTTTGCTCCAGAAATGCTGGCAACCTGTTGCAATATATGAAGCATGTATTGTTAGTGGAATTTGCTTTTGTGCCAAAAATGGTAAAAACACATAATAAAAGGCTCACAAATATTTATGGCTGTACAGTATACTGCAGACATAAGCTAGTCGGCTGTGCAGTGCGAGATGTACCTGCAGCTTTAGTAAAGCGGGCAGGAGAATTTCCTGTCTCTCACGAGCTGCAACAAATTATAAAGCAGGGTTTTCTTGGGAGTTATGTGTTTCCTGGGAGCCATCGATTACACACGTGTGCAGCTACGTGCACTAACACAGAATAGGCACCTTTACATAAATCGTAAGGGGACCTATTCTGCCAAAGTGCCAGAAGTACACTACCAGTCAAAAGTTTAGAACACCCCCATTTTTCCAGTTTTTATTGAAATGTAAGCAAGTCCAGTGAATAACCTGAAATGGCACAAAGGTAAGCGGTAAACTGCCAGAGGTTAAAAAAAGAGTTTAGGTTACCAAAAACTGAAAAATAATGTACATTTCAGAGTTATACAAAAAGGCCTTTTTCAGGGAACAAGTAATGGGTTAACAATTTACAGCTGTTCTGCAGCAATGGAAGTAATTTAAGCCTTGAAAGTTGATGCTAACAATTCCTACAGGTGTCACAATTTTTGTTGATTACTGACAAAATCTCTGTCTGTATAAAAGCAGTGTTGGAACAGACTGTGTTACTACACCCTCTTAGCATTATTTGGACAGTATTGTACTGCAGGAAGTAGTATATTGCTATCATAATGGCGAGAAAAAGGCAATTAACAAAGGAAGACAGACAGACCATTACAACCCTTAAAAGTGTAGGTCTTTCCTTTAGAGAAATTGCAAAGAAAGCCAAGGTGTCAGTGAGTACAGTTTCCTACACCATCAAAAGGCACTTGGAAACTGGAGGAAACTCTGACAGGAAGAGGTCTAGCACACCCAAAGCCACAACAGAATCAGAAGACAAGTTTCTGAGAATCAACAATAGGCGGCTCACAGGACAACAGCTTCAAGCACAGCTTAACACTGGTCGAAGTAAGCAAGTCTCAGTTTCAACTGTGAAAAGAAGACTTTGAGCTGCAGGTTTGACAGGTTGAGTGGCAGTAAGAAAGCCATTGCTAAGATTGCAAAATAAGAAAAAGAGGCTTGCCTGGGCCATGAAGCACCGCCAGTGGACTAAAGAAGACTGGAAGAAGGTCTTATGGACCGATGAATCAAAATTTGAAATCTTCGGTTCATCACACAGGGTTTTTGTACGCTGTCGAGTAGGCGAAAGGATGGTTCCTCGGTGTGTGACACCAACTGTCAAACATGGAGGAGGAAGCGTGATGGTCTGGGGCTCTTTTGCTGGATCCAGAGTTGGTGACTTGCACAGAGTGGGTGGCACCCTGAACCAAAACGGCTACCACAGCATTTTGCAGCGCCATGCAATACCCTCTGGTATACGCCAAGTTAGTCAGGGGTTCATCCTACAGCAAGATAATGACCCAAAACATACCTCCAGGCTATGTCAGAACTACCTTAGAAGAACAAGATGGTAGGCTTCAAATCATGGAATGGCCAGCACAGTCTCCAGACTTAAACCCCATCGAGCTGGTTTGGGATGAACTGGACAGAAGGGTGAAAGCAAAGCAACACAGGTGGGAATTTCTGCAACAGTGTTGGGAAGAACTTTTCAAACAATATTTGATTTCCATTGTAGAAAGAATGCCAAGAGTGTGTTTGGCTCTTATATCTGCAAAAGGTGGCTACTTTGATGAGTCAAAAATTTAGATTAAATTTTGTTAAACAAAATAATTCCATGATTTCTTTTTTATCTCCAATTGTTTATTTGTTCTATGCTTTAATTTCAGAATACATTGAGACATTAAACTGCGTAAATTTCAATAAAAACTGGAAAAATGGAGGTGTTCTAAAACTTTTGACCGGTAGTGTATGTGATGCCAACTACATCACAAATGTGTATGCCAACTATCCTGGCTCCGCTCATGGCTCGTTTATCCTAGCTAATTGGCAGGTTTCTGCGGGATGACAGTCTCAGAGGCTGGTTGATAGGAGACAATCGGTATAGTACAACCATACCTTTAACTGTGTTCGTACTGTAATTGAGCAAACATTTGGAATCCTCAAAATGTGATTCTGATGTTTGGATGTCTCTGGGGGAACACTACAGTATACTCCTCAGAAGGTTAGATTAGGTTTCATCCTAGCTCCATAATGGATGTGATGTTGAACTTGCAGAGGAGAGATTACAGGGTTTGAGGGAAGCACATAATAATAATAATAATAATAATAATAATAATAATAATAATAATAATAATAATAATAATAATATTTTATATAGCACGATTCATGCAACACATCTCAAAGTGCTTTACAGTCCAAGAATAATAATACATAATAATAAATAATCACAACAAAACACACAAAACACAAGTGTTGTGCAAACTCATAAAAAGCCAGTTTCTTACACAGGCTGAAATTTCAATAAAAAAAAAAAAAGGTGTATTTAGGTGTATTTGAAAAATATCCACATTCTTTGAATCCTTAATTATCTGTGGAAGAGCATTCAATAAAAGGTGCATATCAACAGAAAGCCCTGTCTCCCCTAGACCAGAGCCTGCTTTATAGGACTCTGAAGAGCCCAGCATCAGGTTTCGCACAGGAGTATATTCAATTAACATATTGGGGATGTAACTTGGGGTCAAACCATTCAAGACCTTATATGTTAAGAGTAATATTTTAAAATCAATCCTGAACTTAACCGGTAGCCAATGCAGGGATGCTAAAACAGATGTTATATGTTCAAATGATTTTGATCTAGTTAGGACTCGAGCAGCCGAGTTCTGAACACGCTTGTGACGTCTGTCACACAAAGTAAATATTAATTAAGTGGTCCATTTAAGAGCACCTCTTCTAGCCTGGCCAGGCATTCAAATGTATCAATAAGCATAAAAAATAATGAAAACGTAAGTCAAAAAGTTATGTTTACTGTTTCCCTTTTAAGTGCTGGTTTTGAGAAACGTTGCCCCTTTAAATGAGTTTGGAGGACCTTGACCTTTTAAGCCCTGCAATAATGCACTATGGGACGGCATCTTTTCCTGTAGGGAAGTGTCCTTCTGTTGCTAATGGCTGAAGGTTTGCCGCGGGATATTTAAAAGTGTTCAGGTTGGCTTTACCGAGGTTTATTGTAAAACTACATAGAGTTAGCAAATGCAATACTTTTTACTAGCTTTTGTTTTTGTGTACAATTTTAAAGCAATTCTCTAGTACAGAGCAACTTTGCTGACACTTGTCCTACCTTGTTGTTTACCTGCTGAGAATATTTCCTACTGGTTTTTTGGTGGATTTTTGTTTTGAAACACTTTTGTCTTATTGATTGCATATATGAATTGCTGTATGTAGCGTGGCTAAAGTGTTTTAGTAAATATAGTTTTTTTCTTTTTCTTTTGTTCTTACCTATGCCACAATCTTAGTGGTCAATTTCCAACCCTCTCCTATTGCGCTCAGGTCCATTAGCTTCCTGGTTTACTGGCGCTTCTTGGGTGCTTATTGAGTGCTCCATTCGTGTGCATGCTTGTGCGTGGAACAGAAATTAAACTGTTTGCAACCAGCGAGCCCAGCAATCTTATTACTACTGTCAAACTGCCTTCCTGCCATCTACTTTATACAGTATTATTTAAAGGGTCTTTGGTAGCAACCTGTTCTTATTCTGGGAATGCTGGGTTGGCCTGGTGGTCAAAGGTTGATTGTTACAGAATTGGATGCCCGTACGGGGAACAATTAAATTATTTCGGTGCATTCATTTGATTTCTTCTCCTGTACACAGGTTTTACTTTCTGATTTAAAATGGATGATCGTGAATCTGTAGATAATTGGGATGGGGCGGCTGAGTTTGATGATCGCCATGTGACCCACAGAGCAGTAGGAGAGCTGGTTTCCGGACTCGGTAGACCTTATGTTAGTGATTCGGGGCTCACTGCAAGAACTCCTTCAGGAGAAGTTGTTCCACCCCAGGAACCATGTATGGGAGATAAATTAATTCAGTTGGCTGACAGGTTAGAGGAGTCTGACCGTAATGCTGCCCAACAAAGTACTGTAAATAGGGAAGAGGCTCTCGGACAGTATCTTAATCACTGGTTGAGAGGCTTGAAAATTTGATCCAGACATCTGTAGAAACATTGGAGAAAGTGGTAGTAAACTGTATTGAGAGTTTTTAGCAATAATCTTAGCTGTAGCAGAATCTCTGGAGTGAGTGGTTGCAAACAGTTTAATTTCTGTTCCACGCACAAGCATGCACACGAATGGAGCACTCAATAAGCACCCAAGAAGCGCCAGTAAACCAGGAAGCTAATGGACCTGAGCGCAATAGGAGAGGGTTGGAAATTGACCACTAAGATTGTGGCATAGGTAAGAACAAAAGAAAAAGAAAAAAACTATATTTACTAAAACACTTTAGCCACGCTACATACAGCAATTCATATATGCAATCAATAAGACAAAAGCGTTTCAAAACAAACGCAATGTCCCGAATATAAAAGTCTTGTACCCCGCTCATCCAAAAATAGTCCAACAGCAGAAAATAAACGCATTGGTAAGATACAAAAAATAACCAAACGTATTTGTAATCCACAAAAATCCAGGAAACAAAACACTTTGGCACCACATAGAGACTCCAAGATATCATGGACGTTGGGCATGGGATATGCTCCAGAGTGTGTCTTGGTATTGATTCACTGGTAATCAACACAGAAACAGTAAGAACCGTCAAGCTTCTCGATGAGCGCCACCGGAGCAGACCAAGGTGATGTAGATGGTTCAATCACATTGTCTTCCAGCATGTCATTAAGGTGTTGCAGTATGATCCTTTTCTTAAGGGGTGATGCTCTGTAAGATGGACTGCACACTGGGGCTTCATCTGTGGTGTGGCTCACGTGTCGAGTTACCATGGTTACTCCCAATTGAGATGCACACACTGTAGGACAGCTCTTCATAACTGTCCAGATCATTGGGAACATCAACCTGAACAGGTAAAATGGAACAAGCTGAGACAGTTGGCTTATTTTTTATCCATGGTGGTGGAAAAGGCAGTACTGGAAGGGCGCTGAATAGCCATATATACTTTACTACCCCTAGCTTCAGTTTCTTCAGCAGTCTGCCAGGATGTTTCCCACTCTTCTAGTGAAATTGAATGTAGCTTATTAAGAGCATGTTTTGAGGCACCAGCAAGCAAGGCATTGCAGTAATCAAGTGGAGCGAAGACAAAGGCATACACAACTCTCTCCGCGTCAGATAGAGAGAGAATAGGTCCAAAGAGGGCTATGTTACACAGGTGAAAAAAGGACACCTTGGTAACATTTTGAACATGCACTTCGGAAGTTAGACAAGGATCAAAAATAACACAGAGATTTCAGAACTCTAATTTCAAGCCCGTCAATAACCAAACTGAAGCTCCCCACATTACTCAATTGACACGGAGAACCAAGCAGCATAACATCTGTCTCATTGCAATTTAGCTGAAAGAAGTTCTGTTGCATCCATAATTTAATTTCTGCCAAACAGAGTGAAAGTACAAAAACAGCTATTGTGGTGTCAAGTTTAGGCTGAAAATAAATATGAGTCATCGACATAAGAGTGATGTTCCGATGCTTAACTTGAAGCCCTAGTGGTGGAGATCACAGATGTTGCAAGTGCCAGGGAGGTCAGACAAAGCCTTATAGATTACCTTTTTATTTCGTAAGTATTCACTCTCCACCTCAAGGCCGCTAAAAAAAAAACAAAAAAAAAAACTGTAGCCTTGCTTGAGGGGCTTGGTCATCCTCCTCACTTGGGCTGCTGGACTTTTTTTTTTTTGAGCTTCTGACTCCTTTTCTGGGGGGTTCAAAATGCCATCCGTTCACTATCGCAGATGCACAGGTCGTCTTAAAGGGAATATTGAATCCTTATTGGTTGTAACCTTACTCCCCCCACTGTGCTATGATTGTCTGGTCGCATAATTCGCTATTTCATGCGTCAAGCCGACTTCTAAATCGTGCTGTCGCAGTGGTTCGCTACCGCTGTCATTTTTGCCCTAGTTAAAATGGCTGCACACACTTGCTAAATGGTGGCCTCCCGCTCTAAACTAGGAGGGCTATCCTTCCCTGGTCTTCAGAAATAGTATTTGGCTGCAAGGCTATATTCAGTGCAATACTGGATTTTCACAAATGTTAATGCCGGATGTAATCGCATGAAACCATTTGGAAAACATTCAGACTGTTCACCTCCTAAAAGGTCCCTCAAAAGATTGTTTCAGCATTTCAAATTAAAAAAAAAAAAAACTGCTATTTGACATGCACTAATTGTCTGTATAATGTTTAAAAAATGTTAGAATTATTTAAAACTGGAGGAGAGCAAAGATATTTAGTCTACAATAAAGAAAAAGATTGGTATCGACACACTGGAACATCAAAATGTTAAGGAGGCTTGGTGGTCTTGTTATCATGAGGTTACTGGTTCATTCCCAGCCACTGACTCACGTTGTTTGACCTTGAGCAGTCACTTAATCGCCTTGTTCCATCCTTTGGATGAGACTAAAACAAACAAGGTCCTATTTTATTTGACTTTACAGCAGCAGTTGCTGAGGCATAGTTCTCCCCTTAGCCAGTGTCTGTAAGTCACCTTTGGACAAAGCATCTGCTAAATGACTAAACAATAATAATAATAATAATAATAATAATAATAATAATAATAATAATAATAATAATAATAATAAATGGCACACTGTTATCCTTTGACTCAATACACTATAGCAAGTTAGTTCTTTCAAATAAGACAAGTCCTCAAAATGACCCCAATATAGCCTACATAATTAATAGCATACGTGCATTCGAATGCGTATTGTTGCTGCACGCTAAGCCATAAAAAAAAAAAAAAAAAAAAAGAAACTGCATGTCATAAACATACTAAAGGCCTCATATAAACCTTTGGCGTTAACACTATTTGGCATAGGGATTTATCTTTTGAAAATGAAGGAATCGGTTGGGAAACTGATTGGAATAATTTAAGCTCTGACTTCAAAAATCCAAATCATCAGCCAATTCATTATATCTTTCATCATTAATCATTTATTATCAAGCCATGAGTGTGTGTGGCCAAGTGGGTTGCAGTGCGCAGGTAATGACAAACGCATAAATTCACGGTCCAAACAATGTTTATTTGGTTCCTGTTTATAATCCAGGTCGTTATGGCCGCAAATGATAATCCCAGGCAGTACACAGCAACGTGTATTGCACTGTTAAACACGAGTTACAGTCCTAAAATAACAAACACAGTATTAAACACACAAGACACACACATGGTCACAAGTCCACAGTGAGTGCTATTGTGCAAGTGGTGAACTACAATTTATTCGTGTACAGTGGTGAAGTGTTGTGTGGGTTTGGTGCTGGCCTTAATCACAGAATAAAACCATCCCTGGACTGATTAACATAAACAATGCAGAGACTTTTGACGAATACGTTTGTTTGTGCCGGTTGAGCATGCCAGTTTTATAAATGTATGACATCACTGTACAAGTAAAGGACTAACTAAGTAATATTAATGTAAACTACTGTGCACCAAAAGTGATGTACTTACCAGTGAGTTGGTGAGAGAAAGTGGAAGGAATAATGATGTACTTACTGGTGAGTTAGTGAAAGTGGGGAAACTTGAAAAGGAGATGCGACAGGGATGGCCGAGTATTGACATCAGGCCAGAAGTTGGAAAAACAGCAGACAAGGTACTGCAGGGCAAAAAGACGCGGTGTGTGACGTTTATATTGAACACATAGAAATTAAATAAAAGGTTTAAACAGAAAACACTCGCATACAGAGCAAAACAAAGGGTTAAACAAAAACAAATCACAAACACAATAATACAACCCTAAGGTCCGGCTGGGCAGTAGCCTTCACGGATCCTATAAGTTTTGTTTAGTTTTCCTCTCTCTCCTCTTGCTCTCCCATACTCTCTTCTGTACACCCACACTGAGTGCAGAGAGCTGCAGGCTTTTATTTACTATGACCGAGGGGTTAACCATCAATTATCTCATTAGCACTCGGCCACAATCTGCCCAAGTTTTTTAATTAGTAACTGGCAGAGGACAGGCTGGACACACTTAAACAAAACAAAAACGCAAAAACATATAAATACAATAAATAAATCATAATAATGCAACAAAATAAATAAAAAATAATAAACTGCACAGGAGCAGAGGGGTACGCCATTCTAAAATAAACAAATAATCATGTACAGGGTTCCTCGCAGAAAATGAAAGTTTGTTTAAATGTTTATATCACAACAATGAAATTGTAACGTTTAAGTACAGTATGCTGATGTATTTATCTAGCGGGGGAGTATTAAAATATAATGGTGGTAAAATATTGCTTGCAATGTACCGATAAGGAGCACTGGAATTGCGTGGTGTGTTGCCTGCCTGAACACGTGTGTAAAACGTTATGTAGCTGGGTGCACGCATAATACAAGTCTGTGGGGAAGTAAACTCCATAATAGTGCAGGTTTTAATGTCAGTATTACTGGTAATGGAATCGGGGGAGGGGGTACTAGTTTCCTGGAGCAGCTGTTGCAAATACCAATTGCATGTTTAATGTTTCGATAGTGTCAGTATTATAATTGTCCAGTCTTGTTCCGGTCAGTCATTGGATGTTCCTGTAAAGTGTTCTGCTGTTGCACTTTGGAAGTGGTGGCAATAAAGACCTTTGTTTAGATTTACAGCATCTTATCTGGACAACTTCCAGCCAGTCTGCTGCAACATCTACATCTGGCTTCACGTCCACATCCCCCTTCTACTGCTAGTACTGTATTATTGTGAATACTCTGGTTTCACGACCAAATCTCCCTTCCACTGCTAGTACTGTATTATTGTGAATACTCTGGCTTCACGTCCACATCCCCCTTCCACTGCTAGTACTGTATTATTGTGAATAACTCTCACATTAAATCTATATTTCACTCTTAGTTTCACTATCCATGGCTCCCTCTGTATCAATTTCCCAACTGTCTTTGTCTTTGGTTTCTGTGAGTATCCCCCCTGCCTCTCTCTCTGTCTCTGCACTCACAAAGCTGTTTTTTGAGAGGACATGTACCTGCAAAGCTCTGATGAATAGCACTTCCTGGCGTGTGAAAGAAGAGCTGGGGTGTCTGAGCCTCCTGAAAGAGTTGTTTGGCATGCCTGTGGCTGAGGAGCACAGCTGTTTGAAAAGGAGCTGATTGGGCAGTGTGACAATGAGAAGAGGCTGCATCTGTTTTTGCAGGTGTTTCTTTGTTTTCCAGTGTTTCTTTTGTAATCTTCATCTTGTTCAGGGAGAGAGGGCAGCAGATCTAACCATTCTTCACAAAAAAGAGAGTGCGAGATACCCACACATACACATTTCCAGATTGCTTTTCTCTTATTCTTTACAAAGATATATATTGGTGTGTCTTCTACCCAATTGATGCTGTCTTTTTCTTTTTTTTTTTTTTTTTTTTTTTTAGATATGTTAACAATTAACATTAGAAGACCCACGGCGGTCATTTTGGCGGTTTTTGGTTTTAAAATGTAATTTTCTCCAGTCGTGTAACACATATGGGGCTGCGTGTTCATGTACCTTTCTGTCTGTATGCATTAAATATTCTCACAAAGCACGAAACACGACAGTGTAGAAATAAAGGAGATATATTACATTATACCTAAAAGCCCCGGGAGCAGTCACATTGACTGCCACACAGAAAACAATTGTATTGTGATTATACAGAAAGGTATTCTACTTTATTATTTTTATTTACCAGTCCGCAATGTGTTTAGCTGTAATCAGATTAGTCTCTACTCTCTGCCTGAGTGAATGACTGAAGCTGGCAAACCCATTGAGAGCCGCAAGAGACGCCAATGCCAGATTGGCAAGTGCAATAAAAATAACTTTGGATAGCTGTGCCCTGTGCAGAAAGGTGGCATGGAGAGGCACATTATCTGTGTTGATTGTAAACAGCCTTATACTCAAGGTAAAGGAATACCCTTTTGTCGAGAAAAAAAGAATAGATTTTTTTTTTTTTTTATAACTTCTTGTGCTGTGCGCTTCTGTAAAATGTTTTTTTTTTAAGTTTATTTATCTACGTTGTTCAGTTGCTTTTGCTCATCTGATAATAATCTGATTGCTGTTGAAAAGTAAAAAATGTATTGCTATCGGTTCAGTTTTATAAATATGTACCATAGGTTCAAAAGTGCTGGAACTTGGCTTTGCATGGCTTCCATCATATACAGGGGTTACAGTTTTGTTCAATGGCTTTCAGCACCCCCACTTTAAAAATTGTTCCAGTGTCACGGAATATGTTGTAAATTGATGTCTGATCAGATGTTTATTTATTTACATTTTCTTGTTTTGATTTGTAAAATAAATGTTCATTCATTTTATAGTTCAAAATATATAATATATATATATATATATATACTATATATATATATAATATAATACATGCGCTTTAGTCAACATGTTACAAACACCGCAGTTATTTTTTTTAAAAAAAAACGAATTGCATCTTTGTTTCTCCTTTCGTTGCACTGTTTACAATGTTTTGAATATATCTCCGGTCCTTCTAGTGTTAAGGCATTTCAAACATCCTTGTCAGCAAAAAACAAAAAAGTTTAGGCCTGTAGTATCCAACATACCAGTAATGATCTTTAGGTTCATATTTCAAGCAAAACCAAGGCCTTGTGTCGTTTGTTTATCCTGGAGGATAACAAGGATTATCATGTAATAAGGAGTTTGCTCCCTTTGTGTGTGTTTCCGTGTTAACAAACAAAGCACTGAGAGACGGCATGATTTGAAGTGTCAGCGCTATACACGACTGAATTATTTTTAGATACTGAGCAAGAGATTTGCCAAGATGAATTATCTTGAGCAGGAGCTGCGGTTATATGTCTGAGGATTTTAACAACAATTGCAAACAAACTTGAAAATACAGTGTACTTCACAACACAACATGCTGGGGAATCACAACTTAACTCCTATTGGTTGGTCCAGTACTGTTTAAGCTGTTAATAAATATGGCTTTGGTTATTTTAAGGGTTGCTAATGAAGGAATGTGACCCATTTGTTTTCAACAAACAAACACAAATCTGTACATATCAATAAACAATAGTAAAAGTATTTTTGCAAGCCCACCAGAGACATGCCGAGACCACCGGAAAAGAAAAATCACATTACTTGTTTTCAATGCTTTCATGCCATTGCAACATTATTATTAGTAACCATCTGCTAAACCCACACCATAGGGAAATGTCTTTCTGGACATACTATTAATTAATGAATTAATAAGAAAGGTATACTGGGAGAAACACATATATGCATCAATAACAAAACCATGCACAAAAAACACAAGGATGCTGCTTAAAAAAAATTAAAATAAATAAATAAATAAACAGTACACCCTCACTATAATGCCCTTCGTTATAACAAACCTTCGGCTATAACGAACCTGGCCCATGGACCCCAAATTAAAGAAAAGTTAATATAAACACACGCTGTCGGCATCCTGTTCTGTACACACGGGATGCTACCTCCACAGTAAAGACAACTCTATTGTCTTAATATAAAATGTGTGCTGTGTAGCTATGCCTCCGAAACACAAATCATTTCATGTTGCACCAAAGCTGGAAACTATTCTACTTATATTTACAATCTCATTAACTTACTCCAACAATGTATCATTCATTTTGATTGTCCTTTTGCTATAATGAACCCCTCGAACAAAAGACTTATACCTCAGCAGTTTTGTTATAGCGAGGATGTAATGTATGTATATATGTATGTATATGTGTGTGTGTGTGTGTGTATATATATATATGCAATTGTGTTGCCTCTGTCTTTGGATGTTTGGCTCATAATTCAATGGCCAGATTCAAATCAAGTGAAGCCAGGGTCATGTTCATTTCAACTGTGCTACTCAGAGGTAGTGATCGAGGTTAGATTTCATCCAGTGTTCACAAACTAATGTGATAATCCAAAAGTGGGTGTACTAGTAACTTTTCTTTGGTGGAGATATTTATTTGGATTAACTTAATTCCCTGGCACCAGAAACTAAAAACAAATCTGAGCCTAGAAAAAAAAAAAAAAAACTCAAAATGAAGCATAAACACAATCATTTGAAACTGTCTTTTAAGTCTGCTACTAGCAAATGCAGATGAAATATACTGATAACATCTTCAGAACAAGCCTGTGCTAATCTTTGAAAGTCAAGAAGAAATGTGTGATACAACATAGAGATAAGGATACTGTAATTATAATATTCATTTTGAATTGTTCTTCTTTAATCTCTATGTTTATATACATTTTTGGTGGTTCCGTGATATGTCTGTACTGCTAATAATGCAAAGAAAATTAATTTCAGACAGTAATAAGGGCACTTGATTCACTCTGTTATTTGTCACCATAGGTTACTTGTGCCAGATGGGACAAATGAGATGTCACCTCACTTGAACTCCTGAGTATGACAAACAAACACCCCTCGATTAATCAGAACACAACTTCATACCCACATTACTTCTATTGGATGGACAGTACAGGATCTGATTAAATGGAGTTGATGGAACTGTTACTTGAGTACATTGGTGCACATTTGCATTGATGATGTCTAGTCTTTCAAACAGTTTGGCATTGTCCCAGGATTGGAGTAAAAATCATCTAGGTTTTTGTTATATTTGTAACATTGGCGTTCCGTTCCAAACATTAATGATTTAAAACATGTCAGAAAGAGCTGTTTGCCTTCATCCTCCCCTTATTGCTGAGCATCTGCGAGATCACACTGACGTGAATAGAACACTCTGTGTCTCACCTTACCAGCCAGATTCACGTCTTTCCTGGAGCCAGCTGGAGAGGGGCCTGTTGTTTAAGGGCCTCTGTTTTCTTCTCATTAAAACAATGGAACTAACTTCCTGCCAGTAGACTAAAGGCTGGCAGGTTAATGTCTATATGCACATGGCTGAAGCACTCGGTTTCTGTTTGGAGTCAGGTGCCCATCCTGGGGAGTGGTGAGGCATGAGGGAGACGGGAATAGGGAAGGGGGCTCCTCTGCTGTGAATACTCTTGCTGCAGTACAGTTTAGCTCCAAATCTAAAATCAGTCGCCATCCCTTTGCCAGAGGACAGTTTATGAAGAAGGGCAAGACATCTTGGGAGTACATATTGTTGACTATAAAAGCACTTTCTGCGTACCCGAAACTTTGTTGTCCAGACAGACTTGTCTATGACAATGGTTCTCAGTTCTGCCCCTCGCAATCCGGTCCGGTCCAGGTTGATACTCAGGTTCTAATGTAATTAATTGAAGCTGCTGAGAGGCATTTAACTGATGTAGGACCGGCTTGGATTAAAGACCAGGACTGGAATTGATCTCGAGGGCCGCGATTAAGTACCACTGATCTATGAGTTTAAAATCAAAACCTTTGTTGAAAGGAGACTTTTCTTTTCCCAGCCACTTGATTCAATAAAATATTGAACCTATTTAAAATGCTGTATCCACGTGTGCCTCCTGTGTTTGAGTTATCAGAAGTATTGGGACTGCATTCATTTCCTTTGTGGTGCTCTGTTTGAAAGTGCAGCAGAATAAATGCTCACAGCACAAAAGAATAAAGGTGGTGCAATATTTATCTGTAAACATTCGGCCTGTAACCCTGACAGACAATCTTCTGCTCTGATGTAGGTGCAGGGTACAAGGTGTTCAACTAAACAGTGTGAAGCATTTGTCTTTCTGTCTAGAGCTCATTTATTAGTGTAATTTCTAGGAGGAATGATGGGGGGTACAGCTAATCTGCTGATGAAGGAGGAGTGGAGGGGGGTACAGCTAATCTACCAGCGCTGGAGAAGCAGGGGGGGGGGGGGGGGGTACAGCTAATCTGCTGATGGTGGAGGAGCGGAGAGGGCAAGAGGAGGTATAGAGAGAAATAAGTCTGGAGATAGGAGGGAGCAGAAAGGTCGAGGCAGCAATAGGCGAGTACAATAGTTTTAAATTGGATGTGAGCAGCGGAGGGAGTGGAGTAGCAGTTAGCATGGGAGAAACGAGGAAGGGAAAAGGCAAGGCGGGAAGTAGAGTTTTGGGTGAGCTGGAGAGGATGGATAGCAGAGGCAGGGAGGCCGGCCAGGTGGGAGTTACAGTAATCAGAGGTAAAGAGAGGTAGGAGGAGAACCAGGGAAAAGCAGTGCCGGAGAGTCCCAGGTCAGCTAGGGAGGACAGGAAAATAATGGTCGATTGTGTCAAAGGCAGCAGAGAGATCAAGGAGAATTATAACAGAGGAGAGGGAGGCAGCATGGGCACAGAGTAGAGAACTGGTGACTGAGAGAAGAGCAGTTTCAATGGAGTGTGCCCAGAAGAAACCAGATTGGACAGGATCGAGCGGTGAATGTGTTGACAGGAAAGCAGAGAGCTGGCGATGTACCACTAGCTCAGAAGGTTTAAAAGAGGAAAGGGAGAATGGAGACAGGTAATTGTGGAGGGATAAGGGATCAATGGAGGATTTTTTTTAAGGTGGGGGTGATACAGACCTGTTTGAAATCAGAGGGAAACAGCCAGAGAGCAAAGAGAGAGTGTCTTTACCGGATGCACGAATCAGGATCCCCAGATCTTAAGCCTTTTATTATAAATGTTAGAAAGTACTGTGTTTCCAGTGAGGCAAGACATAGAAAGGGTGTGATGTTCATATTTATACAGTATGGATCTGAAAAATCAACACAATAAATACATTTTTGTTAATCTGAACACTGGTAATCTGTAATCTGAGCCATACTTTCGTGAAGAGGAGATGTAGTTATCCAAAGCATAAAACCAGGGCTCGACAAGGCATTTTAGTGTGGTTATGGTTGCAGTCAAAACTCCACACAAATCCCTAACCTCAGTAGGGACCAGTACTAACTGATAGACATTAAAAAATAATTAAGTATGAATCAACAGTTCTGCTAGTGTTTTTTTTTTTTTCCCCACAGTCCCCCACCACTTTTTCGTTTTTCCCAAAAGGGGATTTCCAGGGCTAAATCTTTTCAGCCTAGGTCTTTAAAACCATAAATGGTCTTGATAAAGTTAACCCAAGACTCTACTTCAAGTTCAGCACAGAGAGAAGTGGGCATAAATAGAAGCTGAGTAAAAGTAAGTTTAGAACAGAAGGTAGGAAGCACTTTTTTACACATGTTTTACATGCATATAGAAAACCAGCAGTGTCTGTGTTCTCCCGTCAGTCATCACCACGGCGACAGACAGTATGACCTGGAAAGCAGTATACGCTCTGGAGGTCTGGCTTCCAAACCTGGAAGCATCAATTAGGAATTTTGCTCACATAACTCAGTTACGAATGGTTGAAGGGTACCAATTTTACCTGATTCCACTTTCTCAAATTGCTGTGAAGCGGTCAGCAGTCGCCCGCCACCCTTTTCAGAACCCCCCCCCCCCCCCCCCCCCCCCCGGGCTCATTTCCGAAACACCGGTCTACATTTCTGTGCTGGTTCTGGATGTGGTGTACAATAGAAAAAGTTACAAATTATTGTGAGTGACGGGAAACAATTAGGTAACAGCTGGTGCCACAGACCTGGGGAAAAACTTTTCAAACCTTTTGCTTTCCAGTGCTGTATAGCATGCAAGCACGTTCTGTTTGAATAATCTGAAAATACACAACCAACTTTACATCAAGGAACAGCTCTGAAAAATAAACAACGAAATTGTGTTCTTGCCATTACATTTTAAACCTTTTCTCAGAATATCTGTGGGCTTTTGCAAAATAAATGTAAAGTTGGAGCATTGTATATGGCTGATATAATGTGTTGGTTAAAAATGATTGCAGGCATGATATGCATGGTACTCTATTTCTTAATAAGGGGATTTAGAGATGAACGTGTTCAGGTAGTAATTCAGATAGAGTGCTTGCTGCAGTGATGTCAGAGCAGCATGTTTAATGTATCATTTTGTAAAGCTCATGACAGACAGGAGTTGGGATGAATCTGTTCTACTGTAAAAATTTAAGTGAATGTAGATGTGATGTAAATCACACCCTGCGTTACTCTTTGATGCATTTAGGCAGCTATTATGTATTTATACATGTGCAGCTACCATGACTTGTTTGAAGTACAATAAAGGGTTAAGTTCTGTGTTTTGGTTTATATATATATATATATATATATAGTAGACCCCGTTAATCCATGCAAATTGAAACTGATTTGAGCCTGCATTCGTGAAAAACACAGATTAGCCAGAATTGAGTTTACTGTTTGGGAAATATTTGCGCTGTTAATTGAAGACTCGAATAATGCAATAACACAAATAAAATATAATGTCCCAACAACGGTCAAAATATATACTGTACATAATCAGCGTTGTTCAAA
This sequence comes from Polyodon spathula, assembly GCF_017654505.1. Taxonomy (NCBI): domain Eukaryota; kingdom Metazoa; phylum Chordata; class Actinopteri; order Acipenseriformes; family Polyodontidae; genus Polyodon; species Polyodon spathula. Next base: position 1,597,968 of record NC_054535.1, on the reverse strand, counting down.
GTCACTGAGTCTTTAATTGTTGGAACTGCTCTTCACATTCAGACTGCTAGGCTAAGAGAGTCTTAAATCTGCTTTCTGCTCGCTTGTCACTGGTTTCAGTACCTACAATACAGTACTGTCCGTTGGCTTACGCTGTAGCCTCCTTTACTCAGTTGAATTGAATTTAATGATCACCTGTTTCTGCACAGCTTCTGCACTGATAAACCGCGTGAATACTCACTTCCGCATAGATGATTTCTGCACCAATACATTTTGATAATGTACTGTATTTAGCTGCACAGATTATCAAAACACAAATTATTGAAGCACGACTTAACGGGAGTCTACTGTATATTCTTTTTTAGACTGGAAGTAAGTATTATGTGTTTGCAACGTATTATTTTAAAGCAGCACTATGATTACTGTATACAGCAACCGACACGTCTACAAGTAAACAGTGGTTAATAAGGGGAAACTCCAAGGTAAACCCAAAACTTATTCTACCTTTGACATAAACATAGAATCTGACAGATATGTCTGCATTTCTTAGAACTAATGGAGAAATCGGGATTCTGTCATGCCATAAACCCTTTAAAGCAACTATGCATCTGATGCACCACGGTCACGATAATGAACAGTACATGCACATTACACTTCAGAAATGTCTTTGTATCACTAATGTTATCTCAATATGTCCCCGATGGCACCAGCAATCTCAGCAGCACACAATTACGAGCCTGCCTTCAACAGGGAGCTTCTGTATAGTTCAAACGGTGTGCAGCTAAGTATTGTCTTGGTATGCTAAACGCTGAAAATTAGAAATCAATTGCAGTTTTAATTGTCATATGAAGCATGCCTCTATAAGGGTGTGCTGTTCTTATAGTGCAGTTTATTTCATTGATCTAAACAGCATTGGATCACTAATGTTATGAATTGCAACAGGGATCTTTGTGCTGGTTATGAAAATGTAATCATAGCATTTAGATCTGGAGCAGATAAGATCTATTTGTATGACTTTATACGGTTTTGACATTATGGGACCTACATTTCACTTTACATTTCTTAAAGTAATTCTTCATAACAAAGTATTGATTTCTTACCTCCAATATGAACAGACCTCCAGTAATTCTCAGAATTCTTCAGATTTGAGTGAGCTGGTCCTCTTTTGCTTCTACAGACCTTGTCTTGATGTTGCAAATATGAGTATAGAAGTCAAAGGGGATGGTAGCTTGACTACATTACATACATGCACTGTAGATTGAGCACTGCTTGTGGAAAACAAGATGTTAAAACATGTGCTAAAAATAAAAAGATAGTTCAGATACTGGCAAACACATACCATCTCTCCAAATACAGTGGCTACTGGCAAACACGTACCATCTCTCCAAATACAGTGGACACTGGCAAACACATACCATCTCTCCAAATACAGTGGACACTGGCAAACATGTACCATCTCTCCAAATACAGTGGATACTGGCAAACACGTACCATCTCTCCAAATACAGTGGACACTGGCAAACATGTACCATCTCTCCAAATACAGTGGATACAAGCAAACACGTACCATCTCTCCAAATACAGTGGACACTGGCAAACACGTACCATCTCTCCAAATACAGTGGACACTGGCAAACACGTACCATCTCTCCAAATACAGTGGACACTGGCAAACACGTACCATCTCTCCAAATACAGTGGACACTGGCCAACACGTACCATCTCTCCAAATACAGTGGATACTGGCAAACACGTACCATCTCTCCAAATACAGCGGACACTGGCAAACACGTACCATCTCTCCAAATACAGTGGACACTGGCAAACACGTACCATCTCTCCAAATACAGTGGATACTGGCAAACACGAACCATCTCTCCAAATACAGCGGACACTGGCAAACACGTACCATCTCTCCAAATACAGTGGATACTGGCAAACACGTACCATCTCTCCAAATACAGTGGATACTAGCAAACACGTACCATCTCTCCAAATACAGTGGATACAGGCAAACACGTACCATCTCTCCAAATACAGTGGATACAGGCAAACACGTACCATCTCTCCAAATACAGTGGACACTGGCAAACACGTACCATCTCTCCAAATACAGTGGACACTGGCAAACACGTACCATCTCTCCAAATACAGTGGACACTGGCAAACACGTACCATCTCTCCAAATACAGTGGACACTGGCCAACACGTACCATCTCTCCAAATACAGTGGACACTGGCAAACACGTACCATCTCTCCAAATACAGCGGACACTGGCAAACACGTACCATCTCTCCAAATACAGTGGACACTGGCAAACACGTACCATCTCTCCAAATACAGTGGACACTGGCAAACACGTACCATCTCTCCAAATACAGTGGACACTGGCAAACACGTACCATCTCTCCAAATACAGTGGACACTGGCAAACACGTACCATCTCTCCAAATACAGTGGATACTGGCAAACACGTACCATCTCTCCAAATACAGTGGATACAAGCAAACACGTACCATCTCTCCAAATACAGTGGATACAAGCAAACACGTACCATCTCTCCAAATACAGTGGACACTGGCAAACACGTACCATCTCTCCAAATACAGTGGACACTGGCAAACACGTACCATCTCTCCAAATACAGTGGACACAAACACGGCAAACAGTGTACCATCTCTCCAAATACAGTGGACACAGGCAAACACGTACCATCTCTCCAAATACAGTGGATACTGGCAAACACGTACCATCTCTCCAAATACAGTGGACACTGGCAAACACGTACCATCTCTCCAAATACAGTGGACACTGGCAAACACGTACCATCTCTCCAAATACAGTGGATACAAGCAAACACGTACCATCTCTCCAAATACAGTGGATACTGGCAAACACGTACCATCTCTCCAAATACAGTGGACACTGGCAAACACGTACCATCTCTCCAAATACAGTGGATACAAGCAAACACATACCATCTCTCCAAATACAGTGGATACAAGCAAACACGTACCATCTCTCCAAATACAGTGGATACAGGCAAACACGTACCATCTCTCCAAATACAGTGGACACTGGCAAACACATACCATCTCTCCAAATACAGTGGACACTGGCAAACACGTACCATCTCTCCAAATACAGTGGATACAGGCAAACACGTACCATCTCTCCAAATACAGTGGATACAAGCAAACACGTACCATCTCTCCAAATACAGTGGACACAGGCAAACACGTACCATCTCTCCAAATACAGCGGACACAGGCAAACACGTACCATCTCTCCAAATACAGCGGACACAGGCAAACACGTACCATTTCTCCAAATACAGTGGATACAGGCAAACACGTACCATCTCTCCAAATACAGTGGATACAGGCAAACACGTACCATCTCTCCAAATACAGTGGATACAGGCAAACACGTACCATCTCTCCAAATACAGTGGATACAGGCAAACACGTACCATCTCTCCAGCTTGCTATTGTAACAAACACATACCATCTCTCCAGCTTGCTATTCTAACAAACACGTACCATCTCTTCAGCTTGCTATTCTAACAAACACGTACCATCTCTCCAACTTGCTATTTAAGAAATCCCTTTAAACGTGCTGTAGGACTTCCTTTCTGCCTCCTTTTTAATTTGATAGCAGCTTGTCATTTTTCAATGCCCCTGTCGCACATCTAGTAATTACTGCAGTAAAAACCCTTTCATTTGAGGGACCCGCAATTATCTTGCTTGAAAACAGACAGAATGCATCCAGCTAGGAAGAGCAGGTATTAAGCTGCTTTAAACAATTATAGTGATTCATACAAAAATAAAATAATTCTTAGAAGCTATACCTAGCAAAATAACACCTTTATTACAAAATGATCACTAAACCAGCTTTTGTACTCTTTACTGGAGGATTAAAATAATTGCTACTTGTAAATAATATGTGTGATTTGACCAAAAAAAAAAAAAAAAAAAAAAAGGATCCGGTAAGCAGATTTTTTATTTTTTTTTAAATGACTGTAACAGTTTTACATGTGGGTCTTCACTGAATAATAATGAAGCAAACACAGAACATTGGCTATTGACACGCCACACAGGCTCGCAGATTTAATTCAACACAAGTGCTGACACTAGGGTACCAGCAATGGAAGCCCTAGTGTCAGATTTAATAAAGAAAACAAACAAAACAAAGCTAAAAATAACAGTTTGCCACACAAGGTGAGTGCTAGCCTCAGTAAAAGAGACGTCCCGCTCCAGGAACCTACTACACTACGCAAACCCTCTGTAAACTGTTTGCGATCAACATCCCTTAAAGTAACCTACTGCTGTTGCTCCCAAAGTCTGGGCCTCCTCGCGACTCCGGGTCATTGTGACGGTCCTGGCTGAGCAGAACCTTCACAGGCACCGTCTTGCAGTTGAAGGGTCCATAGTAGTTAATCCTGTGGAGTTGACGCTCTTCTCCTCGATGTCAACAAAGCGTCCCTCTGTGTAGCATGGTGGTGCAGTTCCCTCAAGCTGTGGTGCAGATGCTTTTGAGCACCCCCCCACCCACCCACCCAAGCCAATCCGGACCTCCTGATCAGCTCAGCACCGGACTAGCCTAACTGATAAATTGTTTCCCTAGCATCGCATCTCCTGTTCCATGTCCCAGTTGCACACATTTGCGCATGAACCAGCGACAGGGCCCTCTCTGTCACACAGACCAAAACTTTTTAAAAGTTCTATTTTCAGTTCTAGTGATTCCCCCACCTGGCCATATATTTGCCAGAATTAGCAACCCTACTCCTGCGGGGAATAAAAAAAGTGCCATGGCTAACCATGCTAAGCTGAGTTGAGAGGTGGCCACCGTCACAAATTCATCCAGCACAGAGGGTTCTTTGGAGGCCATGCACACCGTCTGAATGGAGAAAGAATCTCTGAAATGCTTAATGCAATTTGTGTTTGTACTGAAAAAATGCATCACCATGGTTTTTTTGTATCCTTCTGAGAATGTAGGTCCCTATCATTGAAAAATTCTGCACACTACTGTTGACACAAGGTCTCAAACATAATTCAAATTTTTGGGTAGCACACAGAAAAAAAAAACCTCCCCAGGAACTAATTCTGAATTAGCTGCTCGGCCAAAATGATTTGGAACAGGAACTGGGATATCCATGTCGGACTGAAGGCCGGATCTGGGGCATTCCTTGTGTTAACAGATTTTTTTGTTTTCCATTCAATTAGGTCAGGTATCACACTCGGCTCCAAAGTAAACTGGTTTGAAAAGAAAACTCTTTAGTATCATTTCCCCTTCATTATAAAGTGCTTTTTGTTGGGCCTTAATGGACAAATAACTGATTGGAAGATCTGGGGTCTTTGTAATTATTATTTGAAAGGGAACACTCAATGTTTGAGTTTCTAAAAGACTTGGCACTGTCAGCTGGGTGTATCCACAAAGGCTTGTGAAATCCATTCTTATAGAGCTTTACTATTGGAATTTAGAAGCCTGATGGTGATTCATTGTGAATATGTGATGATAAACTAAAGTTAGAAATGTATTAGGTAAAGGGTTTTCAGGCAATAATGAATGGTTTTCAGTAGCTGCATTGTTTTTTTGGAGGAAATCGGAGAGACATCTTATTTATATTGTGGTCAGATAAATGATGTGGGTTTTTTGTTGTGACAAAAGCAGGCTTGACCTGCTAGCCCGTGAGGTCTGGTTTCAGAGGAGCAGGCTTGTCCTGCTAGCCTGTGAGAGGTCTGGTTTCAGAGGAGCTGGCTTGTCCTGCTAGCCTGTGAGAGGTCTGGTTTCAGAGGAGCAGGCTTGTCCTGCTAGCCTGTGAGAGGTCTGGTTTCAGAGAAGCTGGCCTGTCCTACTAGCCTGTGAGAGGGCCGATTTCAGAGAGACAGGCTTGTCATGGTATGAACCCTCAGCACAATTACGGGACCCCCTCGTGCGAGGAGAAAGATAGAAATGATAAATGGTATACTGGTTAATCTCAGAGAGCCCAGTATATTTTCCCCATTTTATAAGCCTCAACGAATTGCTATATCAGGTAGCAAAGACAGGGGAGGCTGTTACAGAGCAGTTGCTAATACCCCAACCATATAGGAGGACCATGCTGGATTTGACACACGGTCATATACTGGGGGGACCCCTGGGAGCAGAAAAAATCCAGGAACGAGTGATACACACATTTTATTGGCCAGGGGTAGTAACAGCAGTCACTAATCATTGTGCATCCTGCCCTGAATGTCAAAAAACAGCTCTGTGTAAAACTTTTCGGAGCCCATTAATCCCCCCGCCTATTATAGAAACCCAATTTGAAAGGATTGGAATGGACTTGGTTGGTCCGCTCCCAAAATCCGCTAGAGGGGACCAACCCATTTTGGTGATCATGGATTATGCTACCCGATATCCCGAAGCTGTACCGCTGAGAAATACGTTGGCTAGATGTATTGCTAAAGAGCTTATGTTGCTAATCAACAGGGCAGAGGGGTCTAAAGTAGTCAGAGAATTGCGTAACCTCCTGAACATTAAATAATTGTGGACCTCAGTTTATCACCCACAAATGGACGGGCTTAAGACATTGAAATCTATGTTTAAAAAAAAAAAAAAGAGACTGAAAGAAAGAACTGGGGTTGTTTGTTACTGTATCTTATGTTTGGTATTGGCAAGGTTCCCCAGGCTTTCACCCTTTGAGCTATTGTATTGGAGACATCTCAGAGAGTTACTAGATACAGCAAGAGAAACCTAGGAACAGGAAAACACACCCCATCGCAGTGTCTTTGAACATATCACTCTGATCCTGGATCGCATCGCACAAGTCATGTCGATGGTGAGAGCACATAAGACTAACTCAAGAGGCACAGAAATGATCATGCAATAAATGGGCTAGAATACGGGGGTTGGTTTTAGTGCCAACGGTCGAATGTAAATTCCTGGCAAAATGGCATGAACCTTATGAAATCCTCTAGTCAGGAAAGTAAATTACAAGGTTAGCCGGCCAGGGAGATGGAAACCTGTTCAGATTTACCACATCAACTTGCTGGAACTATGGAATGACAGAGAGGTCTTGGTTTCTGTGGAGACAGCAGGTGTTTGAAGAGTCTCCCGGATGCACTAACGTGATATTCCATGATATTATCACAAAGCTGGGGAAACAAGTTAATTTAAAACTTAATTTTATCGGGTACTGGAGGCCAGAAGGAAGGCAATATGGGAAGAGGTGGGAAAAATGCTACAAATGGAAATAATTGAAGAGTTCAAAGTGTATGGCCAAGCCCCATGGTTTTGGTACCAAACCCAAATGGTACTTTACAGCTCTGTAATGACTGTTGCAAATGAAATAATATTTTAAAATTTCACACCTACCCAATGCCACGGTGTGACAAAGTGCCCACCCCTGTCTGTATTTTCTGCTATATGTTGAGTGTGGTGTGTTAAATGTTGGTGTATAGGCATTGGTACACGGAATATAAACGGGTCTGTGTTTCACGTGTGTTTAAAAATGTATAATTGTATTTAGGCACGGGATTGTACATCACTTCACATGCATTTAAAGTATTTAGTATGTGAGCACAAGATTGCACATAATTAATCCACGTGCTGGGATTCAAGTGAATAATTAATTGGTAATTGAATCTCAGCACAGCAGTGTATATAGATGCATGTTTTACTCACTCTGGGTTGTTGGGTGTTCGGTGAGTAGGGAACGGGAGAGAGAGGAGGAGAAACCAAATTGGAGTTTAATATCAATTGCTATTGCATGCTGGTGGGACCAGCACGATACTTGTTTATTTAAATTCACTGTGTTTGTTAATGTGTCGATCTGCTCACTGTTGTTTAAGTGTTAGTCCGTTATTGTTTGTCTATTTATTTTGGCGTAAAGTGCCGTGTCCTGTCTTCTGTTTGTTTAAACCTTTTATTTTCAATAAACCGGCGCAAGCAAGCGTCTTCATCATTTCACCTCATCTGTCCTGTCTCTGTGTATTCATTTCCTGGTTCTGACCTGACCAAGGGGTATTGGAAGGTCCCCCTAACTAAGAAAGCCAAAGAATTTAGATTAACTGTAGTTCCTCATGCCAAATTATCAGCGAGAACTGCCAGAGACTCTATACAGCAAGGATAGTTTACGTGTTTTAAGGGTATTGGCGCTGCAAAAGTAAATCAGTCAAAAGCACCATTTCACTTTTAATTTGTAGTTCCCAGCACTCTGTGAATGTAGAAAAAAAAAGTCAATACCTGTCATACAGTAAGAGAAGTAAGTCGCGAACGTAAGGTAAAAGTGTCCTCCTCCTCCTCCCTTTTTTTGAAGATTTTTGCAGGCCCCAGGCCCTTACGGTCCGGGGTCCGGGAAGAATAAGGCATGCATATATTATATATATATATATAATCTATTATATATATATATATATAGATATATATATATTATATATATATATGTATATATACAGTGCCTTGCAAAAGTATTCAGACCCCTGACAAATTCTCTCATGTTACCGAATTACAAATGGTACATTGAAATTTCGTTCTGTTTGATATTTTATTTTTAAACACTGAAACTCAGAATCAATTATTGTAAGGTGATATTGGTTTTATGTTGGGAAATGTTTTTAAGAAAAATAAAAAACTGAAATAGCTTGCTTGCATAAGTATTCAACCCCTGTGCTGTGGAAGCTCCCAGTTTGAACCGATGAAAGAAATTGCCCTAACAAGGACACAATTACTTTACCATTGGCCTCCATCTATGAACCATTAAAGTTGCTGTCACATTTTCTGGATAAAAACCCCCACTGTTGAAGGATCATTGGTAAGGCTGTGAATCTGAAGGAAAATGAAGACCAAAGAGCATTCTACAGAAGTTAGAGATAAAGTTATACAAATGCATAGATTAGGGAAAGGGTACAAAATAATATCCAAGTGTTTGGATATTCCAGTGAGCACAGTTGGATCAATAATCAGGAAGTGGAAGCTGCATCACACCACCCAGGCACTGCCAAGAAAAGGCCATCCCTCAAAACTCAGCACTCAAACAAGAAGGAGACTTGTGAGAGAAGCCACAGAGAGGCCAACAATCACTTTGAAGGAGCTGCAGAGTTCAGTGGCTGGGAGTGGAGTAATGGTGCACCAGTCAACCATATCAAGAGCTCTGCATAACACTGGCCTGTATGGGAGGGTGGCAAGAAAGAAGCCGTTACTCAAAAAGTACCATCTGAAAGCACGTCTGGAGTTTGCCAGAAAGCATGAGAGTGACCCAGCTGCGATGTGGGAAAAGGTTTTGTAGTCAGATTAGACCAAGATAGAGCTTTTTGGCCAAAACCCAAAGCGCTATGTGTAGCGCAAATCTAACACTGCCGATGCCTCAAGACACACCATCCCTACAGTGGGTATGTATGCTTCTCATCAGCAGGGACTGGGCATCTTGTTACAATTGAAGGAAGAATGGATGGAGCAAAATACAGGAAAATACTACGAGAGAATCTGCTTCAGTCTGCTAAAAAACTGAAGCTTGGGAGGAAATTCACCTTTCAGCAGGACAATGATCCCAAGCACAAGGCCAAAGCAACATTGGAGTGGCTCAAGAACAAAAAGGTGAATGTCCTACAGTGGCCCAGTCAAAGTCCTGATCTCAATCCCATTGAGAATCTGTGGCACCATTTGAAAATTGCCATCCACAAGCGTCGTCCAACCAACCTGAACAACCTGGAGCAAATCTGCCAAGAAGAATGGGCCAAAATCACTCCGACTGTGTGCAAAGCTGGTACATACTTACCCCAAAAGACTTAAAGCTGTTATTGCAGCGAAAGGTGGCTCTACCAAATATTAATGTGTGGGGGTTGAATACTTATGCAAGCAAGATATTTCAGTTTTTTATTTTTCTTAAAAATATTTCCCAACATAAAACCAATGTCACCTTACAATAATTGATTTTGAGTTTAAGTGTTTAAAATAAAATATCGAACAGAACAAAATTTCAATGTACCATTTGTAATTCAGTAATATGAGAGAATTGGTCAGGGGTCTGAATACTTTTGCAAGGCACTGTATATATATATATATATATATATTATATATATATATATATATATATATATATATATATATATATATATATATATTGTAAACGATCCTCGCACTCACGGAGTTCGTTGCCCCTTTTAAAGTAGACCCAGGACACAGAAACGGAATTGCTTTAGCGCTGACGCGCACTTTTAATAAACATAAAACAAAACAGAAATAAACACCTAACACCTACTCCGTTTTGGAGCTCTCACTATACACCAGCTGATCCCTGACTCTATCCCTGACTTTAACCCCCTCCCTGGTACCTTACACATCCTCCCCCTCAAGTGTGAAACACTGATCGGCCATACCAAGGCCACCCCCTCCCCTAAAACACAACCACCCACACTCAAGTCCCGAAATGTCCATTTCCGCCCTCTTCCACGGGCGGACTTGAGGGTGGGTCGAACCTTCCGGCACTTCCGGGAAGGGAGCTTGAACCGGCGACAAGGGACCCCACCGGGATGACAGGGCCGACCGAAGTGACGACCGGGGAACAGGAGGATGCAGCAGTGGACAGAGGTCTTCCACTGGGGACCGGCGCAGCGATGTCCGATCACCCAGGGGGAGCGAAGCAGCGAACAGGGGGAGCAACAGCGACGTCTGGCAGCAGCCCAGCGACGTCTGGGAGCTCGGGAAGAGCGGAGCAGGGAACCAGGGGAAAAGCTGTGGCCAATGTTGCAGACTCCTGGGCTCCAGGTCCAGCGCAGGAAGGTCTAGGAAGACCGGCAGGGTGTCCAGGAGCAAGGGGCAAGGGACCGCAACTGGCAGTGCCGGACTGGTTTGCTGGGGTGATGGAGGTGGGCACCTCACCTCCTCCTCTTTGTTCATCGCTTCTCCCTCTCTGGGCTCTGGGAGCGGCGGCTTCTCCTCTCTGGGCTCTGGGAGCGGCGGCTCCTCTTCTCTGGGCTCTGGGAGCGGCGGCTCCCCTTCTCTGGGCTCTGGGAGCGGCGGCTGGGCTTGTCTTGCCTGCTCCCATTTTTGGAGCAGCAGATCCAGCTCCGTTGGCTCTGGCTCTGGCAATCCAAGTTCCAATCTCCATCTCTTATTCTGCTCAATCTGAGCAGCCGTGTTTCTTTTGATCACAGCGATCAATTCCTTTAAGCTTTCCATTTTTACTGGGTCATAGGGCCGCCCACACACACTTCTGGTACCATATGTAAACGATCCTCGCACTCACGGAGTTCGTTGCCCCTTTTAAAGTAGACCCAGGACACAGAAACGGAATTGCTTTAGCGCTGACGCGCACTTTTAATAAACATAAAACAAAACAGAAATAAACACCTAACTCCGTTTTGGAGCTCTCACTATACACCAGCTGATCCCTGACTCACACACAGGACGGCTAAGCCGTTTACCTGACAAACACCAAAACACAAACGGGCTTCTCTCAACACTCTCTTCAATACGACTGGACACACACGCAGTCGGGCTCTTCACTCAGCACTTCACCTTCAATACGACTGGACACACACGCAGTCGGGCTCTTCACTCAGCAGCCCCGATCAGTCTGGCTGCCTCCCCAATACCCTGCGCCTGTCTCTCATTTATAATTACGACCAGGTGCCGAGGATTAACTAAATCATTTTTTTAGCAGGGAAGGACTTTAACCCCCTCCCTGGTACCTTACAATATATATATATATATATATATATATATATATATATATATATATATATATATATATACTGTGTCTCATATATATTTACAGACCAGCCGAGTTTAATGACAATGAACTTGTTTTGTCAACATGGAAATATTCTAGGTAACGCACATATATTGTGATTATATATTTATATTAAATGATTTGTTTCTGTTTTAAAATGGAAACATTTGCCTGCAAAAAAAAAGAAAAAAAAAACTATATAATATAAATATAAAATTGAAACTATACCCTTCAGTTTGCAAGCGTTTCGTGTTGCTGTCATGGCTACACGATTAGTGGAGAAAACAAGCAGTAGTTTGAATAAGTCAGCCAGCAGAGAATTCTCGGGACTTTGTTATATTTTTTTACATTTTTGAGATTTTTGAAAATTAATTTCGAGTTATCATCATCACCATCATCGTCATCATTCTAAGATTCTGATTTTGATCTCTGAAAAAGTTTTGCTTCCTGTCAGTGTAATGCTCATTGTGGTCCCTACGGGCGTAAGGAAGTACGGTTCTTCTCAATACTAGCTGATGAGAGTAATGCTATTTGTGGTCCCCACTGGACAAAAGGGAACGTTAATTTCTATGAATTAGCTATTCTGAAGGATAGCCTGTATATTTAGTAAAAGTAAAATACATTCATAAATATTGAAATAAATGAATACATAGACAATCTTTCTTTATCTTGATATGCATTTATTTATTTTTCACTACCAGATATAAACACTGCCATTTTAATACTGTATGAAATGAAAATAAACACTCAGCAGTTCTTGTTCAATTGTATATTAGTGAAGATTTCTGTACATAAAGGTCGTCATGCTTTCAATATATTTTACTTTCAAATTAAACAATATATTGTAACAACGCAGACTATTGCTTTGTTTGTAGGACTTGTTGTCTGTTCAGTGTGTCTTGTCTGTCTTTTATGTTACATGTATTGCAAGGGGAACGGATCACGCTGTTACTTAGCATGGGAAGGGGGGGGGGGGGGGGGTGATTGAATGAGTGGGGAGAATGTGTGTTGCTGTTTTCGGGGGCTGCAGAGCATAAGTGTGACTGGTTGATGAGCTGGACAGACAACTACATAACAGCTACGCTACACAAATTCACATCCTAAACCTTTCAACAGACTAGGCTACTATTTACATTTACCCTATCCAAACGGCAATGCATTGCCTCAATATAGGTTAAACAATTTTGCTATTCCCGTAATGTGTGTGTGTGTGTTATCCATTAAGTGAAAAAAGAAGCGATATCTGAAAGAAAAACACATTGGAAATGTGAAAAAATGTCAAGTTATCAAAAGTGCCCAGACATTTAAAGTGGAGATACCAAAAACACAAGCCAAGTTTCCAGAAACCATTGGGGCAACCTTGCCCCCACCACTTTGACAGTTGTGCCTGTTTGCTTGGTGCTGGGCAAGGAACTGATATGTTGATATGGAACTCCCCACCCCTTCTGTTATGGGGATGCTTTACAAGTATTTAAAGGAACAGCTTTTGTGTATAACTTTCCCTATTAGTTACCATGCTTCCCAACCTTTTCCACTGTGGGGGCCAGCTTAGTATTTAGGGAGTTCCCCATGCACTACTCCCACCACTGTGGGACCATACAAGTACAATCTTTAAAACTGGAGCTTGCTTTTTGGGCACAGTGGCATTGTGTTTGCAGCACATGGTTACATTTTAGAAGCAACTGATTAATTTTAGACAGAAAAAACCCCCAAAAAACACGTTATATAATCTCCATTCAGAATGACAGTTAGGGTGCTGTGATGAGACACATCTCATGTTGGGTACTTTATAAGATGAAGTTTAACAGTTTGGGCAAGTGGAAATGGATTGATGACCACCTGGGACTCTTGTATTGTTTTAAAAGAGAAAAACACATTATTATTATTGTGGAGGGATGTGTGTGTGCGCACAGTGTGCTGCATGAACCCAGTACATCATTACTGGGGGTAGTTTAATTCCAGTTGAAATCGAGGGGGTGCAGGGGAGGGGAAGGGGGTGTGTGTGTGTGCGCAGTGTGCTGCATTAACCCTGTACATCATTACTGGGGGTAGTTTAATTCCAGTTGAAATCGAGGGGGTGCAGGGGAGGGGAAGGGGGTGTGTGTGTGTGCGCAGTGTGCTGCATCAACCCTGTACATCATTACTGGGGGTAGTTTAATTCCAGTTAAAATCGAGGGGGTGGGGGGGGTGCACAGTGTGCTGCATCAACCCTGTACATCATTACTGGGGGTAGTTTAATTCCAGTTAAAATCGAGAGGGGGAGTGGGGGTGTAACAACACTGTACATTATTACTGGGGGTAGTTTAATTCCAGTTACAATCAGGGGGGTTGGGGTGTGCATCAACCCTGTACATCAAAACCAGTTCATTTTTTTTATTTCTAGCAGGTGATTCACCTTTTCTTTTCCTGAATCACTGCACAAAGCCAAGACTCCCGTTCTGTGTGTCCATTGTTGGACACAGTCTTTTAAAAGCTTAATTTGCCGGCTTAACCCCACTTGACTGAGCAGATCCTGGTCCTGATCTGGTAAAAGCAAAAACTATTCATGCAATTACAGACCAACAGAATACAAAGTTATTTTAGTAGCCAGCATCTCAACAAGCAAGCGTTCACATTGTAGAGGTATATGTGATTTTGTGAACCAAATGACAATACTATGCTGAAAGCGATTCGTTTCCACATTGTTGTAAAGATGATTCTAGAGCCTGGCTTGAAATTAAAGTAAAAATCAGTCAGGTTTAATTTTTCAAAATTATGTCAAAACTTACTTTTCATGGGGATTTCTTAAAAAAAAAATGTTTTCTGGAAACTTAAATCCCATTCAATCGAATATTCTGTGGTAAAATTGTGTTTCTGTGTGTGTGGGTGCGCATGCGTGTGTGTGTGTGTGTGTGTGTGTGTTTGTCTGTTTGTGTTTGAAGCAAACTCAAGCCTTCTCTGCCTGGTTCTCATTTGCTAGCCTGGGGATATGTGAGAACAGAGAAAAATAAGATAAACAATGAAAGGAGACTTACATGATAGCAAATGCCAGAATCAATTACTCATTAAATTAAATAGAGTTCTATAGAGAGAGAGAGAGTGAAGTATAAAGCCGGTTGATGCACCTTACAGTTAGGGTGGGGGACAGACACCTTTTTGTTGTAATCAAATAATAACCTTAACTGTACCTGCTGCAGGCATAAGAATTCAAAGGGCATTGGACAATATGCAAACCAGGAACCAGACTGCTGCAGTGAATTCACACGAGCACTGCACCCGGTCCTGGTTCTTGACACTAGAAAACCACATAGGTCCTCCAGGTTTTTAACCTTGAGTTTAAATTAACTTGGATTTATTCAAAAACAACTTTATAGATCACAACATTGTTTGAACATCCTTGTAGTCTCAATTGAATAATCCTGGAAAGAATAAAATAAATATCACACTAGATTTAGCTCTCTTGTTCCTAGCATACAGCCTACTAGGGAAACATTTAATTTCACAAATATGCACACTGTACAATTAGAGTAGTCATCCATCCCATGAAACAAGACTTTTACAGCCCTGCAATGTATAGAAATACTGCTTTGTGGATTCAGAATGACTTCAGAGACTGACTGTGCAGTGCTCAAAGAAAATTGTCACACTGCCAGACAGTGTGACTTAACAAGCTTGGCCAAGAAGCCTGTTGCCTGCTTGATGTCTCGATGGGCAGTTAAATAATGTGGCACTTGATTTGCAGTGCTGGTCTCTGTGCACTTGTATAAATGCCTTTCTATTTGGTTACTTTAAAGGAGGGGAGTGGGTGGCAGCGTGAAGGAAGGAGGGGAGCTCTTAACTAGGCACAGCTGAACATTCTCCCCAGCCTCAGGATCAAATCTGTTTGCTGTCGCTGGACTTCTGCGGGTTAAATGAAATATGAGGCTGTGCTATCCAGCAGAAGGGGCTTGGCGAGTTCACCAAAAGCACTTCCTGTGTGCATGGGGGGGAGGCTCTTACACCCAGACTCCGCAGCCAACTGTAGGCCTGATCCACAAAGTCCCGCTATAATAATAGAATTTGATGGATTCATTTGAAGGAGGTTTTTAGACTGTATGAAAGTGAGCAGTAATGTTGAAAACATGATCTTTTCCAGGTTTTTAAGACTAGGCTCAATGTTTAAGTGAAGACTTTGTTCTAAGAGAGGAGTTGTGGCCCTCAGGGTTGTACACATGCCTTTAAGGTCATAGGTGGTTAAATTCTTTTTTGTTTTTAGGAAGAAGCTGGACATCCTCCCAGCAAGGTAATGCCATTACAAACCTCACATTATGATATGTACCAGTGTACCATAGCCTGCACTCAGAATGGAAGAAGTGCCAGGACAATCCTACTGATTTGTAACAGATGTTTCTTTTATATATATATATATATATATATATATATATATATATATATATATATATATATATATATATATATATATATATGTGTGTGTGTGTGTGTGTGTGTCTGTGTGTCAATGCAGCACAGTAGCAATTTTATGGTATATATTAAACACAAAAACACATATTATTGCACATTTTGAATTAATGTTATGGTGTATAACAGGATGATGGTCCGAGCTTACCCCCATCCACAATCACATTATTCTCTCAAGAATACGCAGGTATTTACAACGCAGGAAACACCACTTTGCTAGCGTTGGGATGTATAAAAATTAATTTTGGTAGTGGATACTTCACTCAGACTGCAAATGACTAACAGGTTGTACATACAAGGACTGATACTCGCAAGACAAGCTCACAACTGACCACCTAATACTACTGCTTCTTCCTAAGGAAAGACATGGCATTAAATAATAATAATAAATTAATTATTCGATAACCGGTTACATCTGGAATCATTTTATACAAAAATAAACTATTCCATTTACAATAAACATTCATACATTTTACATTACACGTTTCTTCTCATTTATATGTATTTGTTTAACTTGCATGAATATCGTCTTTGTTTACAAACACTCGTTAAACTATTCTATTGTTTACTCGTTATTATTATCATTGTCATTATTATCTCTAGTCCCTAATCATTACCAGTAGATACTGAACATTAGCATTACCCCTCCTCTTGGAAGATTACTGAACATACGGCTATAACAAAACCCGCTGGCGTTGAGCACAGAAAAGAATCCCAAATTTGCTGTTGTTTATGTTTCCTTTCATTCAGTTTATGTTTAGCGCTTCCCATGTGATCTACAATGATCTGCTTTCGAGCGTTATCTACAGCCTTGCTGCATGAACTACAAAACAGCACATTACCATCAATGTGAAATTCATCCTCGCCAAACACGCTGATCCGATCTTTAGGGGTGATTGTTATTGTTTTCGGCATCTTTGAACGGCTCTGGATAACGACTGAAGTAAACATAAACCTCATTCGACAGTGAACTTGAATACCGGAAGCAGTTTTATTAGCAAAATGGATTCCTAGGGTCCCTGCTACTGAGCTACATAATCAAACTGGTCATGTGATACGAAAAGGCGGCCCTGTCTGCTTTGCGTTCATACATATGTAAAGATCAGCCCTGCTGTTCCTGTTTGGAGAAAAAAAGACCTAGGCCTCCTCAAATCGCACGTGTGAATGGGGTCTTTACGTCATTTCTCATCTGTACCTTTGGCTTTATTTGGTTACTTTTGGTGCTCATGGTGCGTCTTATTCAAGCATTATATTATTCAGCCCACCAAAATAGTCTGAAGCTGAAATGTCCCTGTGGGGATTACAGTGTGCCTGGGGTGGATCATCTTGGTGTTGGATGTGATCTTAGCTGAAGCCTGGTTGGCTCATTGGTCCAATCCCCCCAGCCGAACTGGGTTGGACTATAATCCTGTTTCCACTGCTTCTGGAACAGGAGGTGCTGTGAGAAGTTCCGGGGAGGGTGCAAGACTAGCAGTTGGTATTTAAGGCCTGTGGAGCTGTGAAGGGCCCTTCACTCACACTTCATTGGCGCTCACAGGCCTGTGTGGCGTTTGTTTTGTTACAGGGCAGCTGCTGCGTGTTCTGAATGACTCACTGGCCCCTGTGGATTGCAGACTGACAGGTTTAGGAAACACATACAAGGGATGCCATCCTTTTGGATGGTACTGAGCACTTATCCCTGTGGGTGTCTTCCGCTGACAAGAATTAGAATTGAAAACATTCAATGAATTAAGATAAAAACAAAAGAATCCACAATGCTCAGGTTCTGAACAATTGCAGTATCATATCGTGTTTTATAAGGGACTGAATGTCTCAAATATATTTTAGTTTATAAGTAATGTTTCCTTTCAGTTTCTCAGGGCTGAATCTTTACAGTTAACAGTGTAAACAAAAATGTAGTTAATATAACAGATTGATTTATCAATATATTAGAATTTCGGTTCCTAAAAAAATGAACAGCTGGCAACTAGTATCTCAGGGAAAAAAAGTGAAACTGCTCATTTATTTTAATTATGTAGTGGTTTAAATGTATAGTTTATATACACAATTTGAAATAGGATACAAAATTATTTAAACTGTGAACATATATGTATGTATGTATGTCCATCTTTTCAGTACTGATAAAAAATCTTAGTAGTTGTCTGTTCATAAATATTAATTTGTCCCATTGTAAACCGTGAGCTGTTTACTGGCTAAGATGTAGTCTTTTTTTTCCAGTGAAATGTGATATAGTTAGTGAAGGGTCAGCGCCAGGTTAGGCATTAACATCTGTTAGAGGCACACTGACTTCTTCCTTCCAGCTGTTTCAGTTTGGTTGCCTCTTCCCTCCCCCAGACTTCAGATGCAGTGAGTATTGAAGTGTCCATCAACACAAGGGCTGCTTGCCAAGCCAAGTATTTGGGTTGGAAGCCATACCTCCTGAACTGCTTGAAAACAGGAAGTATCTCTGCTAAGTGATGGATAGCTCTACTTTGCAGAAAGGAAGAAAGGGCATGCTTTACCTTTGGACAGATTAATGAGCTCTACAGTATATTCTGCTGTGGGTTTGGGCGTGTGTATTTTTATAAAGATCTAGGTATAGAAAAAGAATCACAGGTACATTAAATATATGTAGATATACTGAAGATACGTGTTAAATTATTTATAATATGAGCTTCACAAAATTATCTGAATGGTAGAATAACATTATTTAAAAAATTTAGTTCATAATATGTATTTCCATAGCTTGCTTTTCCTATGCCAGTAAAGGTATTATATACTATGTACACATAATCAGTATCAGAGAACAGTAACTACAAATGCAGATCTGTTTTTTCACTAGTAACTGTAATGAAGTGTTACTGGAAGCAGTAACCTCTCCCCGCTCCATTACACATCCTGCCACCACAGCCATTGAATGACTTGCTTGCATCTCTGGCACAGTTTGTGTTTGAACACTGTGGGTACAACATACACCTTCACATCCTGTACAAAATGGCTGCCTGATAGCCACCTCGCAGGCTATAGTGATAACTCCAAAACAACTGATTGGATTTCATTCAAACAGCAGTGTACAGTTACCTTGATATGTGTGCTGGTTAGGTTTGAGGATAGCTGACTGCTGATCTTAATATTAAAATATGTTCATAAGCAGAAAGATGAGTCTTTGCTTATGAGTGCCTTTCTGCAGGTGTTGTCTTCTTCTATAGTCCAAGTTAGACATAGTTATATATCTATACTGCGCTGCATGTCAGCATCAGTAAATGCTCTATACAAAACAAAAGATTTTGTACATAAGCAGTCTTTGTCAGTAGCTAGTCCAGGCACATCTTATCCCCAGTACTCATGGAAAACATTCAATACTTGTCCAAAAAGGCCTCTGGGATTCAGAAGGCTACAGAGTGATTAATAGGCTTTTAGAAAGCTTTATAAAAAGGAGAGCTTTTATATGTGATTCTAAATCCTATTTTCTCCTTGTTTTGTATTGTGCAATAATTTGACATCATTGTAACGTCCTGTTGTAGGATATCAAGTCCCCTTTGTTAATCAACATGATTGTGTTATGTAATGTGTAGAAAAACCTGTAACTAGGTGTGTATTTTGATGGAACATCCTCATAATATGTTGATTGATTTAAAAAAAAAAAAAAAAAAAAAGCTGAAAGAGGAACTCCTAGAGGAAAAGCAATGGTGCTGATAGCTAGTTTAATTTGAATTCCATCCAGTTTGACAAATTGAAAACCGTCAGAGATGTCAATTATATCTTATAATAACATTTCAAGACTGTATTGAGTACTGTGGCAAAGTGGTGTCCAGTTCTCAGGTGTAGAGGTGATGCAGTGGTCAGGAATAACATACACAAAGCAGCTCTTTTAATGGGCTGGGCTGCGTGCTTGCAACTCTTAAAAAATAATATTAATAACTGGCTCTACACACCAATATGTATCACTCAATTAAACCACAGGGTTCAGTCCCAAAATAATAAGACACTAAACAAGACACACACAAACACAACACGGTCACAAGTCAATAGTGAGTGCTCTTAGTGACAGTGCTGATTTACAGGTTTATTCGTGCTCAATGATGAAGTGGAGTCTGGGTTTAATTGCTGGCTGTTTAGCTACAGCTCTCGCAGTTTAGCCTTCTATAATGACAAATATAGCAGTTAAATAGACAGGCAAAGCAGCACACACAACTTCACGGTTTCTTTTTCATTCATACTTCCTTTACAGGTCTTTCCATAACCATAAGAAAGGAACAGATTGCTCGGCTACATCCCCTGATATACCCTCAGTCACGTCCCCTTTGGTAGCGGGTGCAATCACGTATACTCCAATCCATGACTGACACATCACCTACTGCATTAAGGCGATGACTTCTGCTTTTGTGACTCCGCCCCCTTTCTGCATGGCCAACTTCTGACTGACCCTGGAATGAACTGTCAAGCCATCCAGTATGAGGCACACTGTTCCTGTTATACAGCGCCCTCACAGGTTGGGAGGGAGATGGTTGACTAGGATTCATTCGCTCTCTGTCACAAGTATTTATTAGACTAGTAGTTTTTAAGTGAACAATAATTGTTAAAGTCCCAACTCAATGTGCTTTTGAGTAGCATCGGTGGCTGTATTGATAAAGCCTTAGCCTGTCAAAATATGGACTGAACTGCAACACAAAGGTAATGCATTGTGAATACAGATCGAGATGTTAAATGGAGACTTGCAGGCTGCTTTAAATAAATACATAATAATAAAGTGCTGTTGAGTAGGAATCAGAAGAACATAAGAACATAAGAAAGTTTACAAACAAGAGGAGGCCATTCGGCCCATCTTGCTCGTTTGGTTGTTAGTAACTAATTGATCTCAGAATCTCATCAAACAGCTTATTGAAGGATCCCAGGGTGTCAACTTCAAAAACATTACTGGGGAGTTGGTTCCAGACCCTCACGATTCTCTGTGTAAAAAAGTGCCTCCTATTTTGAGTTCTGAATGCCCCTTTATCTAATTTCTATTTGTGACCCCTGGTCCTTGTTTCTTTTTTCAGGCTGAAAAAGTCCTGTGAGTCGACATTGTTAATACCATTTAGAATTTTGAATGCTTGAACCAGATCACCACATAGTCTTCTTTGTTCAAGACTGAATAGATTCAATTCTTTAAGTCTGTCTGCAAATAACGTGCCTTTTAAACTCAAAATAATTCTGGTCGCTCTTCTTTGCACTCTTTCTAGAGCAACAATATCCTTTTTGTAGCAAGGTAACCAGAAAGTTAAGGAGTGGCTGTTCTTCTACACGCTTATCCTGCACTAAACACCTTACCACCTTTCTGCTTCAAACTCAGCCAGCTGTAAAACTGGGTACCAGCAGGATACTACTGGAACCAAGATGTGACTTTTCCATTGGGCTATCCTGTTGAAACAATTACTTCAAAAGAAAATAGAGAAAGGCTTATAGGCCACCAAACTGTCTCTGGAGTCCTGAATCCAGGAGTGACATGTAAAAGAGCAACACTGGCAGACTATCGTCCAGTAATAATTCCACCTCATACTGTATCTGCAATTACTTGTGATCCCAGAAAACTCCTTGTCTATTCATATCAAAGCTTCAGCCTTCATCTAAGCGACAGCACTATCAGCGCTCTCTCGTTCTCCACTACTGAACACCCACCCCGAACATGGAGAGCTGCAGGCTTTTTATACAGGTGACCATCTCCCGATTAGCAACAAATTAATCACTTAATTAGGGAGATGGCCGCCTTCTGCACGGGTTTTAAATCAACGTGGATGGGAAGCCCATCCACGCTGCAAAAACAAAACATACACAAAAACAAAACCACACGGCTATCCCGTCATATTTACAAATATAAAACAATAAACAAAACACACGGCGGTTCGCCTTCATCTATATACAAAATAAAAAACAATACAATAAACAAATAAACAAATACAAAATAACACAGGGGCGGAGGGGGAGACCCTGCTCTAAAAATACACCTGAATACTGTGCAGGACTGCTCGCCCTGTTACAATGCACTATCCTCTTTTTTAAGATTTATACAATGTAATAAATGAGAGATTACCGAAATAGAGACATACACATTGCTAGAAGTATGTATGCTTTATTTGCTCATAGGAAAGAGCAAGGCTGGTATTGTACAGTAACGTTGAGAACAAGAGAAGCCTATTCTGCCCATGAATGTTCGTTGGTACTGTCAGCTTCGACCGGACGTCTGTTATACAATGAGAGACATCCCACACGCACACAGAAGTACAGCACATCTAATTTACACCACAATAGGACTTCTTTCTGACTCTCCGGAAAGCAATATGTTACATTTTTTTTTTAATTTTCCAATTACCCGTGACGATGGATGTTAACATCAACAGTATTTGCATTCAGTTGAAATAAAATGTAATTTAATTGAAATATAATTCCTGCTTTGCTGGTTTTCCTATAGGCCTTGATGTGGCCAGGTTGGATTGATCGAATCATCTGCATGCATTGCCAGATACAGACACGCGACACAGAGATACTTCAATTGCAGTTTAGAAGAATGCCTATATGGAAGGCCATTCGGGTGAAAAATACGTTATTTAGTGCATGTTTCAAATATATAGTACACATGCTAATTTTAATTTAATACGTATTGTCATTGTAATTATTACACTTACTAATTTGGCTAATCAGATGACTGAAAATGGAATAAGAGCCAATGAATTTCAAGAAAATAGTAAATGATCCAATAGAGGAGCACCTGAGTGGCGCATCCAGTAAAGGCATTCCGTGAGGAGTGCAGGATGCGCCCTATTGCCTGGAGATAACAAGTTCGAATTCAGGCTGTGACCCTGGAGTTCCTAGGGGGTGGAGCACAATTGGCCAAGCACTGCCCTGGTAGGGAGGGCTTAGGTCGGCAGGGGAATCCATGGCTCAACGACCTCTGTGGGCGCCTGTGGTTCTGCAGTGGAGCCACCGGACCTGTGTTGTCCTCCGGCACTATATGCCTGGTGGCCTCGCTGTGGACCTGCAGTGTGAAAAATGACAGCTTGGCAGGAGCACGTTTCGGAGGACGCGTGCTCCAGCCTCCGTTCCCCGAGTCGGCGAGGAGGTTGCGAGCGGTGAGCCGAGGATACAGATAATAATGGGGCATACTAAATTGGGGAGAAAACTGGGGTAAAAAATTGGCGACGACGAAATAAAAAGTAAATAAATAAATAATCCAATTAGAAGTCACCATTTGAAATTAAAAAAACAAAAAAACCCAGTCTGAATAATATAAAGTGAATCGTGTCACAGTCAGCATTGTCTGTCTCAGAAAGTCAGCGCAGGGTTACCAGATTTCCAGATTGAAAAATCTGAACATATTCAATTCAATGACTCTGTGATAACTTCAAGAATAATAAGGAAACTAGAAAATACTGCAGCGAGCGATCTTCTTCTATTATGCAAATACAGATTTACTGAGTGCTGACGATTTAGGGTTACCAGGCGCATCAGGAAAACTGGGACTGTCACCGTTTTCAGCCCAGATTTTTTGTCCTGGTCAGAAACATTAACACTGTAGAATGTTCTGGGTTTTGCTATTGTACATATAACAGTGTGGCTGTGTTAACGCCATTCAAAATTGTGGGAGTCTAGAAAAGAATTGTGGGAGTCTAGAACCAACTCCCCAGTAATGTTGTTGAAGCTGACACCCTGGGATCCTTTAAGAAGCTGCTTGATGAGATTCTGGGTTCAATAAGCTACTCTCATTTGTAAACTTTCTTATGTTCTTATGTTCCATTGTTAATATTCTTACAATGTGCTGTTCCTCTAGTATGTTACTGTTTGTCTTGTTAAAACTTCAACCTTGATGTCTTTAAAAGACAGACGTCTAGACGTAATGTTTTTTAGAGAAATGCTAATCTATTTTTTTGTTTTACTACATATTCTACCAGCAGAGTCCTTTTATAGTTATGGATGAACCAAATGCTGGCCCAAGGTGACAGCTCTGGGTACGTATTAGCCATCTCACAAACAAGACAATTACTACCAAGCACAAACAAACAGAACACTCACAAATACAACTGCAGTTTTCACTGGGGTCTCTCACGGTCCTTCTACTCTCTAATCAAAACCAAGCAAAGGAATAGGTTGCTATTCTCCATCCCCTTTTATGCTGTCACACATGACCCCTTGGTAAATGAATGCAGCTGTCTCTACAATCTGCAGCTGCTACATCATTTCCCTTCCAGGTCAATATGTTCTTGTAACGGAGTCTCGCCTTCTTCCAGACTGATCGACTTCCTGACCCTGGGAAAGAACTGTTGGGCCAGCCCATCCAAAGAAGATTTGCAATCAAGATTCATTATATTTCTGTCACAGGCTGCCAATGAAAACATACAGTGTAATGTTGAATGTTAATTTAGTGCATATTACAGAAAGCATTTAAGTGCAGGAGTAAACAGTGTGCATGTGCTAATAGTGGGAGACATGTGGTTTTACTGGGCTCAGCGAGCAGTGCTTCATTAGGCTTGTCAGCTCTTTGCCCTTTAGTATGTTATACACTGAAATAAGCAGTCGTCAACAGGCATTAACCACAGTGGTGAAAGTGACCTTCAAAGCTTAATAAAACATTATAATTTTCAGTCTGTCTGCATTTACAGCAGTGTTTGAGTTGAGCACCTTTGTTATTACCGCCACTTCCTGGCTCCAGTAATTCAGACACAGTTACAGGAGAGAACCCTAATGTACTCTACAGCTATGACCAAAAGTGTTGCATCACCCTGTAGAACTAACTCATTCTGCTTCATAAAGTTGAATGAAACTTGTTGAATAATGGTACGTTAACATATTTTATTACATAGCACTTTATAGTTTTCCATGTACTTAACAAAAAAACTGACAAAAAATGTGCAACTTTATGGCATCCTGTAGACTTTTGAGATATCCTTTTGTAGTTTTTTTGATTACATGATGTTAAATAAAAGTTCTAAATTATATTCATAAAGTTTTTTATTATGTCTCAATCCTAAAATTCTAAGTGATGCAAAACATTTGGCCCTGGCTTTATCCTTGGATGTATTGGAATGAATGGAATGTACATGTGTTTTAAATGTTTTTGTGATTTACACACGCACACACACAGGGCTTTCATGATGTCAAAGGGATTCTCTCTCTGAAAGGTTCCTTTCACCTAAATAATACCTGAAATATTTAATGTGCCTCGAGCCTCGATTATTGTATTTATCTTAATTGCTCGTGGCTTCGGCTCACATGAGAAGCCCCAAGATTAGTTCTCAAATGTGCCCCTACATGCCAGGCTACTGGAATGAGATGGCTCTTTGTGTAAATGTTATGAGAATGGTATTCATTGCCATGTTAGGGTTAGTACAATATGTGCAGGTTTAAAATGATTTGTATACTATATGAAAAATGACAAATACACCAAACCTAAGCAGAAGAGGATATTTTACCAGTGAATAAAACTTACTAGGTTAGCTATATGCGTTTCCCTCAGAAGAGGATATTTTACCCCTCACAAGTGATACAATATTCAGTACAGTAACACAAGCAAAACTGATTCAACAACCATTGCCTTCTTTCTTACACTTTCTAAGCAATTGGACAGCCCACCGCTAGAGGAGATTTGGAATGGCCCAGGGCACAGTTTATTAAAGGAGATTTGGAATGGCCCAGGGCACAGTTTATTAAAGGAGATTTGGAATGGCCCAGGGCACAGTTTATTAAAGGAGATTTGGAATGGCCCAGGGCACAGTTTATTAAAGGAGATTTGGAATGGCCCAGGGCACAGTTTATTAAAGGAGATTTGGAATGACCCAGGGCATGGTTTATTACATAAGATTTGGAATGACCCAGGGCACGGTTTATTAAAGGAGATTTGGAATGTAGGCGATGTGTCAGTGGATTGGAGGAGGCATAATTGTTCTCGCTACCAAAGACCTGCAAGGGATGGAACGATAAAAAGTAACCATGAGTGTTTTGTATTGTATCTGTCTGTCTATTAATTGTCACGCTTGTAATTCATAGAAGACTAAGTCTGGGAGCTGTCGATATATCAGCCAGCATCACCCCCGGACTGCACTGCACTACTGTTTCACTGTTGCTGTATAATTCAGCACTTACACAAGAGCACTCACTGTTGGGATTCGTGACCGTGTTTGTGTACAGTTTGTGTTATTATTAGTTCGAGACTGAACCCTGTGGTTTTACTGACTTTACACATCGCTGTGTATAGTCAGTATTATTATTTAAGCAAATAATAAAGCTTTGTTTTATGCCATTGAACTGTTGTTGGATTTTTATTTCTAAGCACTGCATCAACTCTACACCTCCGCACTACAAACCACAGTATGCTACACCAACTACAACTACAAATAAATAACTAAATAAAATGAACAATTAAACCATTTAATTAAATACAGTCTAATACACAATTTGATAAAACAGACATTTGTAGAAATAGAACATAGTTAAAAATAGAAAATTAGAATTTAAAAAAGGAAAAAAAGAAAATGCAGTTTTGATGATAAAATAGGAACACGACTAAGACAGAAAAGGTATTTTGTAAAATATTGCATTAAAAACTGTTATAGTCCTAGCTTCCCTAACTTTCCGTCATTACAGAGCTGTCTACCATCTGTTATTCACTAAAGTTCAATTCGATTCCAACAGCATCAGAAACGAGCTGTGGCTTGCCAAAGCACCTGCAAGCTTTACCTGGTCTTTGAGATAAGTACCTTTGACTGGTACTGACAGGACTCCGGTTCATTCTTTCATTGGTTGTAGTAATTGATGGTTTCCTATGTGGAATTACTGAACAATTAGCAATGGAACTTAGGGATAATGCTTAAGCTCACAGCACATGTGCTCCATTCACTTTTGGTGCTCAGCCTTGAATCAGAATTGATTAAGCTGAAAGCTATCTAGTACTGTAGAACGCAACCCTTGGGATGTATTGAGTTTGAACTGCATGTTGTTGAATAAATTAGGGTTTTACTGTTATCAATATTGGTGGTATTAATGTCATGGTGAAAACTGAACATACAGTGTATCCTGTAAATAGTGAATTGGGCCAGAAGACGGCTTCACATGGACCTGCATGGACCACACAAACTACATTTCCCTTCAGGATGATGGGAAATGTAGTTCTGAGCAATACATGAGAGGCCATCTTGGAGCTATACCAAAAACAGCCTGAGAGCACTGCCATTTAAAAGTGAACTGCCCAGGATGTTAAAAAAATAATACAATAAAAAGATCCTTATGTGCCCTTTAAAATGATTAATTGGTACAGTTATGGAAGAATCCTTCATAATATAATTCTGTAGAATCTGATTTCTCATACCCAGAATTATATTTTGAATAATTGAAGAAGTCATTGCAGCTATAAGAGGAGCCAGTGATGAGAGTATCAGGGGGAGGAGTTACTCATGTATCAGGGGGAGGAGTTACTCATGTATCAGGCAGAGGAGTTACTCATGTATCAGGGGGAGGAGTTACTCATGTATCAGGGGGAGGAGTTACTCATGTATCAGGGGGAGGAGTTACTCATGTATCAGGGGGAGGAGTTACTCATGTATCAGGGGGAGGAGTTACTCATGTATCAGGGGGAGGAGTTACTCATGTATCAGGGGGAGGAGTTACTCATGTATCAGGGGGAGGAGTTACTCATGTATCAGGGGGAGGAGTTACTCATGTATCAGGGGGAGGAGTTACTCATGTATCAGGGGGAGGAGTTACTCATGTATCAGGGGGAGGAGTTACTCATGTATCAGGCAGAGGAGTTACTCATGTATCAGGGGGAGGAGTTACTCATGTATCAGGGGGAGGAGTTACTCATGTATCAGGGGGAGGAGTTACTCATGTATCAGGGGGAGGAGTTACTCATGTATCAGGGGGAGGAGATACTCATGTATCAGGGGGAGGAGTTACTCATGTATCAGGGGGAGGAGTTACTCATGTATCAGGGGGAGGAGTTACTCATGTATCAGGGGGAGGAGTTACTCATGTATCAGGGGGAGGAGTTACTCATGTATCAGGGGGAGGAGTTACTCATGTATCAGGGGGAGGAGTTACTCATGTATCAGGGAGAGGAGTTACTCATGTATCAGGGGGAGGAGTTACTTATGTATCAGGGGGAGGAGTTACTCATGTATCAGGGGGAGGAGTTACTCATGTATCAGGGGGAGGAGTTACTCATGTATCAGGGGGAGGAGTTACTCATGTATCAGGGGGAGGAGTTACTCATGTATCAGGGGGAGGAGTTACTCATGTATCAGGGGGAGGAGTTACTCATGTATCAGGGGGAGGAGTTACTCATGTATCAGGGGGAGGAGTTACTCATGTATCAGGGGGAGGAGTTACTCATGTATCAGGGGGAGGAGTTACTCATGTATCAGGGGGAGGAGTTACTCATGTATCAGGGGGAGGAGTTACTCATGTATCAGGGGGAGGAGTTACTCATGTATCAGGGGGAGGAGTTACTCATGTATCAGGGGGAGGAGTTACTCATGTATCAGGGGGAGGAGTTACTCATGTATCAGGGGGAGGAGTTACTCATGTATCAGGCAGAGGAGTTACTCATGTATCAGGGGGAGGAGTTACTCATGTATCAGGGGGAGGAGTTACTCATGTATCAGGGGGAGGAGTTACTCATGTATCAGGGGGAGGAGTTACTCATGTATCAGGGGGAGGAGTTACTCATGTATCAGGCAGAGGAGTTACTCATGTATCAGGGGGAGGAGTTACTCATGTATCAGGGGGAGGAGTTACTCATGTATCAGGGGGAGGAGTTACTCATGTATCAGGGGGAGGAGTTACTCATGTATCAGGGGGAGGAGTTACTCATGTATCAGGGGGAGGAGTTACTCATGTATCAGGGGGAGGAGTTACTCATGTATCAGGGGGAGGAGTTACTCATGTATCAGGGGGAGGAGTTACTCATGTATCAGGGGGAGGAGTTACTCATGTATCAGGGGGAGGAGTTACTCATGTATCAGGGGGAGGGGTTACTCATGTATCAGGGGGAGGAGTTACTCATGTATCAGGGGGAGGAGTTACTCATGTATCAGGGGGAGGAGTTACTCATGTATCAGGGGAGGAGTTACTCATGTATCAGGGGGAGGAGTTACTCATGTATCAGGGGGAGGAGTTACTCATGTATCAGGGGGAGGAGTTACTCATGTATCAGGCAGATGAGTTACTCATGTATCAGGGGGAGGAGTTACTCATGTATCAGGGGGAGGAGATACTTATATATCAGGGGGAGGAGTTACTCATGTATCAGGGGGAGGAATTACTCATGTATCAGGGGGAGGAGTTACTCATGTATCAGGGGGAGGAGTTACTCATGTATCAGGGGGAGGAGTTACTCATGTATCAGGGGGAGGAGTTACTCATGTATCAGGGGGAGGAGTTACTCATGTATCAGGGGGAGGAGTTACTCATGTATCAGGGGGAGGAGTTACTCATGTATCAGGGGAGGAGTTACTCATGTATCAGGGGGAGGAATTACTCATGTATCAGGCAGAGGAATTATTCATGTATCAGGGGGAGGAGTTACTTATGTATCAAGGGGAGGAGTTACTCATGTATCAGGGGGAGGAGTTACTCATGTATCAGGGGGAGGAGTTACTCATGTATCAGGGGGAGGAGTTACTCATGTATCAGGGAGAGGAGTTACTCATGTATCAGGCAGAGGAGTTACTCATGTATCAGGGGGAGGAGTTACTCATGTATCAGGGGGAGGAGTTACTCATGTATCAGGGGGAGGAGTTACTCATGTATCAGGGGGAGGAGTTACTCATGTATCAGGGGGAGGAGTTACTCATGTATCATGGGGAGGAATTACTCATGGTTCAGGGGGAGGAGTTACTCATGTATCAGGCAGGGTAGTTACTCATGTATCAGGGGGAGGAGTTACTCATGTATCGGGGGGAGGACCCTGAGCAAGTCACTTAACCTCCTTGTGCTCTGCCTTTCGGGTGAGACATTGTTGTAAGTCACTCTGCAGCTGATGCATAGTTCACACACGCTAGTCTCTGTAAGTCACCTTGGATAGAGGCGTCTGCTAAATAATAATAATAATAATAATAATAATAATAATAATAATAATAATAATAATAATAATAGAGGATCTAGCCAACTCCAGAGCCTTCTTATATTTTCCCTGATGGGTGTTCATGCAAATTAATAAACATACACTTTAGATTTCTTCCATCTCCATTCCAGTTTACAATCCTTGCATTTCAATTTACCAGTAGATCAAAGCATGTGAGTTTCTTCAACACCATGCACAGGCAGGCTACAAAACATTGCTGCTTCCCCTCTGACAGGGCAGTAGTACGATTGCCACACATCCGTTGGTTGTGGAAGCAGAAAGCAGAAAGCAACCAGACTAATGCTGGACCCAGTATTGACAAAATCTACAGGCAGTGTGAAATGTAAAGGGTGAGAAATGTAAAGGGTGCACAATGTAAAGGGTGAGAAATGTAAAAGATGCACAATGTAAAGGGTGCACAATGTAAAGAGTGCACAATGTAAAGAGTACACAATGTAAAGGGTGCACAATGCAAAGAGTGTGCAATGTAAAGGGTGCACAATGTAAAGGTGTGAAATTTAAAGGGTGCTCAATGTAAAGGGTGAGAAATGTAAAGAGTGCACAATGTAAAGGGTGCACAATGTAAAGGGTGCACAATGTAAAGGTGTGAAATGTAAAGAGTGCACAATGTAAATGGTGAGAAATGTAAAGAGTGTACAAGGTAAAGAGTGCACAATGTAAGGGTGCACAGTGTAAAGGTGTGGATTGTAAAAAGTGCACAATATAAAAGGTGCACAATGCAAAGGTGTGGAATGTAAAGAGTGCACAATGTAAAGGGTGTGAAATGTAAAGAGTGCACAATGTAAAGGGTGCACAATGTAAAGAGTGCACAATATAAAGGGTGCAATGTAAAGGATGCACAATGTAAAGGGTGCGAAATGTAAAGAGTGCACAATGTAAAGGTGTGAAATGTAAAGAGTGCACAATGTAAAGAGTGCACAATGTAAAGGGTGCACAATGTAAAGGTGTGAAATTTAAAGAGTGCACAATGTAAAGAGTGCACAATGTAAAGGGTGCACAATGTAAAGGTGTGAAATGTAAAGGGTGTGAAATTTAAAGGGTGTTATCAGCAAGCAGAAATCAAAGCAGTGGAGAATAAACTGTTCCTCCAGCATGATGGAAATACATGGAGCTGCATAAAGCAGTACACAGTGAAACCACGGTGCAATATGGAAACTATATGGAAGGGAAAGGGGAATACAAGAAAGAAACAGAATGCAAAATAAAACCAGGGGAATGAAAACAAATCTAAATGCAGGTGTAACAGAGAAAGATCTGTGCTGACTCTGCTGGCGTGTTCACAGGGCTGCAGGAAGAGGGCGGCAGTCGCCCAACAGCCGACTGTGAGTCACGGCAGTGACACGGGGAGGTGGGAAAGGGGGTGTGTGGACTTTCCCCCTCTCTGAATGGCTGAGAGGTGGGTCTTGGGTGATTGTTGGTCCTATAAAATAACGCTCTGTTGTTTCCTCAGGTCTGCCCACTTAGACGCACCAAGAGTGCGGAAGCTTTGATTCAGGACCGGGAATCAGCCGGGAGAAAAGAAATTCACAGCTAGAAAGAGAGAGAGCGAGTAACCCTTGTGCAGACCCCGGCGTATTGTAAAAGAGCAGGCTAGATAGCCGACAGAGTAGGACGGTGATCCGGGTCGTGCGGGTAGCGGCGACCGGGATAACGCTGCCGAGTGCAGCACCTTTCATTTGTAGTTTTATTACTGTTTTATTTTCCCTTGTTCTTTTCGCCTTCTGTTTTCATTATTATTTCTTTGAGCACCTGCGAGTGCATTTGCTGTTCGTGTACCAGCTGTGGTATTTCCGTGGTGCTGTCTATCATCGTTGATAGGCAGCCCACGGTCAACAGTGCCCTCTGCCGGAAAAAGTAAGAACTGTCAAAAATAAAACTGGGCACCTGTGTGGTGTTTTCAATTACACCTATCTGTCTCCTAGTCAGTGAATTACCCACACTCCTTCCACACGTGGTGTTATAAGTGGGATTCACTGGCACTGCCCCAAGCAGTGCATATTCAGAAGGCGCAGACTAGCATGGATGCTTTCCAGTTTGCCGCAATGATGGACCTCCTGCGCCAGACGCTCACCGCGGCAGTACAGGGGGTGGCTAGACCCGCAGCTCCAGACCACTCCATCCAGAGACCCACCAAAATGACGGCCGAGGATCGACCGGACGCCTACTTGGAGGTGTTCGAGGCTATGGCGATCTCGGCCGGGTGGCCCCAAGCCCAGTGGGCTAGCTATGTGTTGCCCCAACTCACCGGGGAGGCTCAAGCAGCTGCGAGGACGCTGTCCCCGGAGCACATGCTGGATTACCCCCGGCTGAAGGCAGCAATCCTAAATCGTGTGGGGACCACACCGGAGGGCTACCGGAAGAAATTCCGGGAGGAGCAATTTGCGGCAGGGGAGCACCCACGAACCATCGCCCACGGCTGAAGGATTACGCCCTGGGTTGGTTGAATCCTGATCTAAACACCAAAGCCAGGGTGGTGGAAATGATCGTCTAGCCTCGGGACCTCGGCTGTGGGTCCAGCGGCAGGCGCCGGACACGCTGGAACTGGCGGTCGAACTTGCCGAGCAGTACCAGGCAGCGGAGCCAACGCCTGCGAAACTGCCCTGGAGGAGTGTGGCTACTGGATCGTCCCCTCAACTGGCCCCGGAAAGGGCGAAGGGACTGGGGGGAAGGGGTAGTCCAGGATTTGGTCGGGGGGTGTCGGCGGGAGCTCCCGGCCCGGGTACTGGGGCAGGGTGGGGATACCCGCGGGCTGCTGCAGTGTCGGACCGGGGTCTCGCGCGGACGCCTTATCGGCGGGCCCCTTTTATGGCTCCAGTGTTTTTCCCTCTTTCCAAAACTTCGGGGAGAGAAACCAGCCCACCGAGGTGTTGGACGTGCAGGGAAGTGGGCCACCTTTCCCGGGACTGCCCCGTGATGGAGTGTGACCTCAGCCGACCAGGTAGGCACGTTCAATTACCTCAGTCACTTCAGCACACGGGTTTTGTTATTCCTGTGACAGTGGATGGTACAAAAACCCAGGCTCTCCTGGACTCAGGGTGTGGTCAGTCTCTAGTACAGGAGAGCCTAGTCTCACCGGGGCATAAACGTATATTGGGACGGGTGCATATTAAATGTATTCATGGGGATGTCCGCTCTTATCCCAAGATAAATGTGTGTATGACTATTGGCCAGCAGGTGACGCAGGTGCAGGTAGGATTATGTCCTTGATTGCCGGTACCAGTAGTTCTGGGACGGGACTGTGAGCAGTTTAAAGATTGGTTGGCTGCTCTGACAGCCCCGTCTTCCTTATTGGCTAAGAAAGAGGAAGTAATTGGAGAGATTTTTCCCTTTCGCGATCCAGAATGGTTTTGCCATAGATTTAAACCCCGTAAAA
The DNA here is from genome assembly GCF_017654505.1 of Polyodon spathula. NCBI lineage: Eukaryota > Metazoa > Chordata > Actinopteri > Acipenseriformes > Polyodontidae > Polyodon > Polyodon spathula. Next base: position 1,564,376 of record NC_054535.1, on the reverse strand, counting down.
CTAAACGGGAGCGCCGGATCGCTAAGAACGAGGGCTGGCAATGGAGGGAGTCGGAGAAGTTTCAGGTGGGGGCGGTTGGTGAAGAGTCCGGGGGGGAGGTTGCGGAGCCAGCGCAGGGGTCTGGCTCGGCTGCCTCTGCTCGGGACCGACCTGACCCCGAGTTGGAAGCCATGGGAGCTGATTTCTTAGCTCGCTCCCGTGACTTCCGACTCGAGCAAGGGCGTGACGACGTGCTGGGCAGGCTCTTTGACCAAGCAGCGGTGGTTAATGGTCGGGTGGTCGAGCCCAGACGCGCCGCCACGTACCCCCACTTTGAAATTGATCGAGACCTACTGTACCGTGTTGATAAATTACCCCAGACTGGTGAAGTGCGTCATCAGTTGTTCATTCCTCAGCCCTTTAAGGAGGATTTGTTGCAGCTGGCTCACGCTATTCCCCTGTCTGGTCATTTGGGAAGGGATAAAACTAAAGCAAGGCTTGTGTCACGGTTCTTCTGGCTGGGGCTGGATGGCGATGTTAAGCGGTTTTGTGAGCGTTGTGGGGAATGTCAGAAGGCCAGCCCTAGAGCCGTTCCACAAGCCCCACTGGTGCCTTTGCCCCTAGTGGAAGCTCCGTTTGAGCATATTGGGATGGACATAGTTGGGCCACTAGAAAGGAGTGCGGCAGGATACACCCACCTACTTGTCATTCTGGATTACGCTACGCGTTATCCAGAGGCAATTCCCCTCCGATCTATGTCCGCTAAGTCTGTTGCCAACGAGCTTGTGAAGGTTTTCTCCCGGGTGGGGATTCCCAAGGAGATACTAACCGATCAAGGCACCAATTTTATGTCCCGGCTAATCCGCGGAACATGTAAGCTTTTGGGAATTAAGACCATTAGGACCTCGGTGTTTCATCCTCAGACCGACGGTTTGGTGGAACGCTTTAATAAGACCCTTAAGAACATGTTGCGCAGATTTATTCGTAGTGATGTGCGTTACTGGGACCAGCTGATTCCTCCCCTTCTCTTTGCGATCAGAGAGGTTCCCCAGGCTTCTACGGGGTTTTCACCATTCGAGCTGCTGTATGGGCGGAGACCCCGGGGCGTGCTCGATCTGGTCAGAGAGATGTGGGAGGAGCAGCAGGACAATTCGGCCAATACCGTCCGGTATGTGTTGGACCTGCGCAAACGTCTTGAGTCTGTTGGAAAATGGGCGCATGACAATTTGCAGCAGGCGCAGCACAGACAGGAGACACAATATAACCGAGGAGCCCGGTTGCGCACATTTCAGCTGGGGGATAAGGTACTTCTGTTATTACCCAGTTCTGAGTCAAAACTCTTGGCTAAGTGGCAAGGACCCTTTGAGGTTACACGCCAGGTTGGGAAGGTGGACTATGAGATCTGCCAGCCGGAGCGACGGACAGAGAAACACATTTATCATATCAATCTCTTAAAGCCTTGGTTACAACCAGAGGCGTTGTTAGTGGCGCATGCAGATGACGTCACGGACCTGGGACCTGATCTTTCTGTGTTGGCAAGAAAAGGATCGGTACAGATTGCTGAGAATCTGACACCAACGCAGAAATGTCAGGCTCGCGGTCTGGTGGCGGAGTTTCCTGACGTGTTCTCTTCCGTCCCGGGGCAGACTCGAGTAGCCCATCATCACATTGATATTGAGCCGGGGGCGCTAGTTCGCCAGAGGCCGTACCGTATACCTGAGCGTAAAAGACAGGTAATAAAAGCGGAAATTGACGAAATGCTGAGACTGGGGGTAATAGAAGAGTCCCAAAGTGACTGGAACAGTCCAATCGTTTTAGTCGATAAGCCAGACGGGTCAACTCGATTTTGCATTGATTTCAGACGAATCAATGAGAAATCGAAATTTGACGCTTATCCGATGCCCCGAGTAGATGAGTTGCTGGAGCGTCTAGGCACGGCTCATTTTATGACGACACTGGATTTAACGAAGGGGTACTGGCAGATACCCCTGACTCCGGAATCTAGAGAGAGGACGGCGTTTTCGACTCCCTTCGGGTTGTACCAATTCAGGACCATGCCCTTTGGGTTGCACGGAGCACCCGCCACTTTCCAGCGGATGATGGATCGCATCTTGCGGCCCCATCAGCAGTACGCCGCTGCTTACATAGATGACGTGGTTATCCACAGTGAGGATTGGCCGAGTCATCTGTGTAAGGTAGCGGCGGTGCTGCAATCCTTGCGGGAGGCGGGGCTCACTGCTAACCCAAAGAAGTGTGCCATTGGGAAGAGTGAGTCGGAGTATTTGGGGTATCGAGTAGGGGGCGGCCAGATCAGACCGCTAGTTGCTAAGGTGAAAGCCTTGGCTGACTGGTCGGTTCCTACAACCAAAACCCAGGTGCGCTCTTTCTTGGGACTAGTGGGCTATTATAGAAAGTTCATCCCGAGTTTCGCTACGCTCGCTGCTCCCTTGACAGACCTCACCCAGAAGGCTACCCCAAATACGGTTCAGTGGACGGAGTCGTGCCAGAGGGCCTTTCTCGCCTTGAAGCGGAGGCTGTGTAGTAAGCCAGTACTATGCAGCCCGGATTTTGGTAAGAGGTTCACCCTGCAGACGGATGCGTCAGAGACAGGTCTCGGGGCAGTGTTGTCACAGGAGGTTCGGGGAAGCGAGCACCCAGTCCTGTATATCAGCAGGAAGCTCCTTCCCCGCAAGAAAAATTATAGCACCATCGAGAAGGAGTGTCTCGCAGTAAAATGGGCAGTCGAGGCACTCCGGTACTACCTCCTGGGGCGACACTTCACCCTGGTTACAGATCATGCCCCCTTAGCATGGCTTCACCAGATGAAAGACAGCAACGCCAGAATCACACGGTGGTACTTGGCCTTGCAGCCCTATGCCTTCAGGGTAGTCCACCGAGCAGGACAGCTGCATCAAAACGCAGACTTTTTCTCTCGGGAAGGCATGGGGGTGTAAGATTTTCGAATGAACCGGTGGTGTCATTCTGAGGGGAAGGATATGTAACAGGGAGAGATCTGTGCTGACTCTGCTGGCGTGTTCACGGTAGGCACCTTTCATTTGTAGTTTTATTACTGTTTTATTTTTCCTTGTTCTTTTCGCCTTCTGTTTTCATTATTATTTCTTTGAGCACCTGCGAGTGTACCAGCTGTGGTATTTCCGTGGTGCTGTCTATCATCGTTGATAGGCAGCCCACGGTCAACAGTGCCCTCTGCCAGAGAGAAATAAGAACTGGTCTAAAATAAAACTGGGCACCTGTGTGGTGTTTCCAAATACACCTGTCTGTCTCCTGGTCAGTGAATTACCCACACCCCTTCCACAGCAGGCTATTGTATTAACTTTGTGCATTTCGGGGGGATAAGGTGAAGAGGGAATTTCCCCGGCTGTTTCTGCAGTGCTGAATGGAAAAGCATCTCTGTGACCTTTTATTAGACGACATTAAACATCCCACATATGTTTTTACACTGTAATACTACGAACCTGAAGTGTTTCCAAAATAACTCTTTGTCAATGTGTTCTTTTAAGATTTGGACTTTTAAACTGCAGCTCTCTTCCAAACTGTTTTTCTTTTTTTTTCTCAGTGCTATATTCCTTTTCTCTATTTCTGTTTAACAGTATGTCGATTTTCAGAGTGTGAAGTTATTCCTTATCTTTTTCTTTCAGTAACAGAACACTTGAAAATGTTCCTATTCATTCTGTCTTGGTCATAAAGGGTTAGAGCAGGTCCTCTGGGTAGCTGTTACATGCTACTATTTGTTTTGGCACTGTCAGCTTATAGAGTCCATAGATTGGTGTAAAATTGGAACAGAGTACCAGTACAGTCAGGCGTCAGCTATACATCAACTCCACACTTACAGGAAGCAAGCACATTGAGTGGGCATCATAAATCTTCAGGCCTACTTATTGAAATCAGAGGCTTATCCAGAGGCACAAGTCAAAGAATGATCATAGATTTTTCCTTTGCAAAAAACATTAAACTCCTATTGTGCTTGGTTGGTTGATGGCAGTGGAGACAACTGGCTCTGTTTTAATGATCACATCCACTTCAGATCTAAATACTGCTTTTCTAAAACCCATTCACTGGATCCAGTATTATATTTAGTGATCTTCATGGATTTTCTTTTGTTCCATGAAACCATACTTCCTTGACCACAGTATTTCTTCAAGATATCACACTTATTAAACATATGCCAAAAAAGTAGGCACTTTCCAAATTGCAACATTTGAATCATTTTGGTTAAGGGGAGTTGACAAATATACAATAAATCTTGGTTGTAAATCTCCCTCCTGATCTGTGAGGGCGCTATGTAGTGAGGAAAGAGTTATTTTGACAGGCTGGCCTGACGGTTCTTTCCCCGGGTCATCAAGACTCTGTTGCAAGAATGTATTGACCCGGAAGGGAAACAATGTAGCTGCAGATTGTAAAGTCCGCTGCACTCGTTTATCAAGGAGTCATGCATGACAGCATATAAGGGGGTCGAAGAATCATAATCTGTTCGATCTCTTTGGTTACGAAATATAAACCACTTTGCCACAGGGAGGTAAAGAGAAAACAAAAAAACTGTAGAGGATTTGCTTTATAAATAAATAAATTAAATGCTACAATTTATAGGGAGCTTACTTAAGGAGTACAATACGACCCACTGTGCAGGTGGGGCAGTGAAGAAACTGACTCGATACTCACTTAATCGAAGTGTAGCCGATACAACTATAGATCAATCCAGGCACCAAGTACAGGCAACATATAAGTTTCAACGTTATTATTATTATTTTTTTTTAATAATTACAAACTGGCACTTTGGAAATGTCCATAGAAAGCAGACTAAATCTTGACATCCTCAGACATTTTAAATGTTTATGTTATTTCTGACCAGCCACAGATCCAGCTTCCCGTAGATCTGTTTTGGCAGTCTCCACACAGGAATACATCTCCATTCTTGGGTGTACTTTGTAGAGATCAATTAACGTGGGAAACAATAAGTTGAAGTTTACTCGAAGTATGTGAGTTTAAAACAATCTACTGTGTGTGTGCCTTAAGCAGGTCAGTAGCTCCTTGAAAGTCAATGGGCACAGAGAGGAGCCTGCTAGAAAAAGTATGCAGTATAGCTCCCCAGATATCCAATCTTAAGTGAATTAAGAAGGCAAACTACATTTAATAGAGAAAAGTGTAAGGTACTGCACACAGGCAATACAAATGTGCATTAGAAATATCATATGGGAGATTATCATACTAGGAGTTCATGCTAACTCAGAAATGTCTTCATCTAGACAATGTGGGGAAGCTATAAAAAAGGCCAACAAAATACTCTGATATATCGTGAAAAGTGTTGAATTTAAATCAAGGGTAGTAAGGTTAAAACTTTACAATGCATTAGTAAGACCGCATCTAGAATACTGTGTTCTGTTCTGGTCACCTCGCTACAAAAAGGATATTGCTGCTCTAGAGTGCAAAGAAGAGCGACCAGAATTATTCCGGGTTTAAAAGGGCATGTCATATGCAGACAGGCTTAAAGAACTGAATCTATTCAGTCCTGAACAAAGAAGACTACACAGCGATCTGATTCAAACATTCAAAATTCTAAAAGGTATTGACAATTTCGACAAGGGACTTTTTTTCGGCCTGAAAATAAG
>NC_054535.1:1461270-1548770 GCF_017654505.1 Polyodon spathula | reverse complement strand
ATAACACGTGGCAGGGAGACTTAATACCGGGTATTTCTGTAACATTAAACATGTGAGCCTAGATGACGAATAGTCCCAGTGTTTTCAGTTTGATAGTAATCATGCATCTATAGTTTACACCCTTACTAAAAAATGTGTTTTTTTGACAAGAATACAAGTGTTAATTCTTTTTTTGGCTCATGTCAGCCTTAAAAGGAATGCAAGAAAAAAAAAACACTTCTTTATTTGGAGTATTTATCTTGCAGTTCTTTTGAATAACTGTCGAAAGATTTAGTTTTAAAAAACGTTGCAGATACTATTGGTGTTGGCTTACTTTAAATGTGTGTTTGGAGTCACAGGTAAGGACTGCTTACTTAACATCATGGTAAAACAAATCAATACTTTATTCTAAAAAATAGAAGCCCTGAACATATGGATTTGAATTTAAATTCTGTAAAAATAAAAAACACATCAACTACTACATGGTTAGTCACAAGACCACATGTCCTGCCTGAAGCACCTGCTGTGACCGTTGGAGTTATGAATAATTCAACAAGGCATTGCTTTCCTTTTTGAATTCTCAATTAACCAGTATGCGTGCCTGTCCAGGGTGCCCCGCCTCTGTGGGTATTTTGTGTTTTATGTTGTAGGTGTTGTGTTATTGTTGGTGTGGATGTATTGGTGCAGGGGTATCAATTGGGCTATGTAGCACGGGTAATTAAAAATGTATATTTGTATTTAAGCACAGGGATTGCACGATCACTCCACGTGCAGATTAAACTGGGTATTACTATGTGAACACAGGGATTTCACAAATGAGTTCACATGCTGGGATTCAAGTGAGTGATTAATTAGTAATTGAATCCCGGCACAGCTGTATATATAGATGCACAGATCACTCACTCGGGGTCATCACTCCCTCGAGGTAGGGAGTGAGGAGATCTCCTAAGAGAGAGAGAGAGAGAGAGAGAGAGAGAGAGAGAGAGAGAGAGAGAGAGAGAGAAATTAAATAACAGATAATAACAAATGCTACTCGTGCAGGAGGACATGCATGATACTTGTTTTGGGTTCGTCCACTGTCTGTTTTGTCTGTTTGTTTTGGCCACCACCCCGTTTTGTTTTGTGTTTAAACCTTTTTATTTTGTTTATCAGCACATTCATTCATTCATTCATTAAACAGCCTGCGTCCATTCTCTTACTGGTCTGACGTCACCACCAGTCACAGTCACACCACATCCCGGTCACAGTGCAGTGATTCTTTAGTTTTTTAGCGGATTTCATCCTTTTTCTGGCAAATCTGAGTTTGAGATTTATTTAAATGTTGGTGGGGGTGGCTTAAATTATCTTTGAGGTAAGAAACACAAAAAGATAAGGACTCAGGGCCTCATTTATGAAAGGGCACTAAATTAGAAATTAGCGCAGAGAATGCATTAATTTACATCCACAGTATTTGGCTGATTTGCAAACCATAAAGTGCACACTACATGCATTGTGAGTGATAATTTAATTTGCACGATAATGTCCGAGACTACACATGACCATCTTCATATAAAAAGCCCCAGCAGTCCAGGTGTTTCTTTTGGTCAGTATTGAAAGGTGGAGGTGGCTTACTCAGCAGCAGGGGACAATTTAAAAAAATTAACATTTTTTTTAAAAAAGCCTTTTTCCTTTCTCCTTTAATGCATACGGCTCGCCCATTGGTTTTTAAAATTGCATTGCATGGTATCGTTTTTGAATTCTTTTTTAAAACAACCTGCCTCTCTCTTAATATAACATACGTATTCAACATGTGCAATCTTCATTGTATGAGTCACATTCCCATTAAGCCAATCACAGCTCACACAGCTAGTAAAATAGCCAATCAAATAGCACACAGGATCAGTTTCCTCATGCACATGGCGGAATACAGAAGATTCCAAAATCGTTAGCCAGATGATTATTTTTTCACTGAATAATTGACGGCAAGGCAATGGCTGATTTGCAGTGCAACGGTTGCAGTTATGAAAGATTATAACATACAAAGCCACTATGATAAACTGCACAAAGCAAGATATTCTCAGTTTACTGGAAATGAAAGAAGCTATGGTGTCTCAACGAAAGGTTTTCTGAAAATGAGAAGAAAAAATGAAAGTGCTGTGGATGCCAATTGTATTGTTAGAAAAGAGATTGCAAGGGCTGCCAAACCTTTTTCACGTGGTGAATTTGTTAAAAGGTGCGTGCTTAAAACAGCTGATGTAGTATGCCCTGAAAAAATAGAACATTTTTCTAAAGTCAGTCTGTCTCTTAACACGATTGGTGAGTGTATTACCGAAATTGCAGGTAATATTAACTTTGATGTTATTGAAGAGCTTTTCAGGTTAAGCATGAACAACACAACCACAGAAAGGACTTTTTTTTAACTTCAAGAAGCCATGGAAAGTGCAGAATTACTTTGGAAGAAACAAACTGGGATTACAACAGAGGGTGCACCATGACTGAGCAAAAGAGTGGATTGGCTAGTAGTAGCAGAGTGTTGGAAAAGATTAAAGAAAGAAATGCAGAAGCACCAATTTTCTTACACTGGATTCTGCATCAACAGGCATTATGTGGAGAAGTTGCAGAATTAAAACACATAATGAGCGTTGTTATCAAGTGTGCCAGAAAAGAAGTGACAAGAGTCCTGACAGCAGAAGTCATAAAAAGATACATTTCATAGGGGTGCTGTTTCTGTTTACTGAACCACATGCTCACAGCATTCTGATTACCATAGTGTGAAGCACTCAATTTAGTGCAAGCCATAATATGCCAAGTATTGCATGTAATAATGAATACAATTGCAATAGTACATACAGAAATCCATAACATGCTGCACACCAATTGCAATTTTATTAGTGCTTGCTTCATTGTAACAACAAGCAGAGAGGATACAAGGATGGCAGCGATGGCAATGGATTTCGTTCTGCGATCAATTGCACATGTTGAAACAAAAATAACAAATCAAAACCTGAAGTACAGAAAAGCTGATCAAATGGAAGAGGCTTTGAGGTCCACAGTTCTAATGGTGCAGGCTATACTGTGATGCTAGTTGGTTTTTGCATACTGGATTCAATAAGGGAAAGTCTCTTGTGCTCATGCATTGGTTACTACAGCAGAAAGCAAATTTCGGTCATGCTTTATTTTTAGGGCTGTTGTTTAGTGTATTAACTGGTAACAAACACTGTTCATTTTACCCAAGGGTTAGGGTTAGGGTTAGGGTTAGGGTTAGGGTTAGGGTTAATAAAAAAACCTGATTTAAGTAGTTAAACATTACTACAGTAATAATTTGAACCGATTTCAAGCATATGATCGACTGCGTATTGATCATCCATAGGACTCTGGTGTTTGTAGTTTTAGCTGGCCTATTATATTATGTACATTAACATGTTTATTAGCTGTTTGTTAACAGTTAATAACAAAAATAAAAGGTGACCCAAATTTCAATTAGTGTAGAGTATCTTTTCATTGTTGTGGGGCAATTAAACCAAAAAATGAGGAAAAATTAACTTCTTACAAATACTGTAGAAACAGTTTCCTTGTGGCTATATGGGGACATCTCTTGAGCAGACTGGGGTTCTTAATGGGAAAGCAAATGCATTGATTAAACATGTAATTCTTGTAGAATCTAAATGTTCTACCCTCAATATTACGAATAGTACTGTTTTAATTATCTTCAGTTTTAAACCTGCATAATTGGCACAACTTTCCAGTAAGGACCTAAGGAGCAGTTTCTACAGTGAAAGAATAATATTACTACATGCTTTCTAGATAACCATCCAACTACCCTATTCACACGTTACACAGAGAGACTGAGAAAGACTTCCAACCGTCCCTTCTCTCAATACTAAGGTATGTAAATACCACAGAATAAAACGTGATCTCTCATTCCATGGTCTGTTAAAATCTTACCATGGCGAAAGTACTATGGCAGGAAAACCTGTAGGGTACAAAAGAAGTATGGCTCATTTCAACACAAAAGGAAATGCAAAACAATCTGTAAACATAAAAAGAGGAATGAAAACAAGCAAGCGCCCCCGACCCCAAATAATGATTATTTTCACAGCTCAACAGACACCTGTGGCAAAGCTATTATCCTTCCATATTCAGTGGTATGGAGGAAATCACTGTGGATATTAAGGGCATGTTTGTCCTCACCCATTAATCTGAGGAATGAAAGCTGCACATTTGGGATAGAGGTGGCATATTTACTAAACATGCCTACCCTGGAATCATCTAGAGACTTTCTTTAACTTAACACTGTTTCTGCTTCACTATGTGTAAATGTAAACACAAGGCGTCAAACTACCTAAGTGAGAAGCAGCATTCAGACCATACTGGTCCCACCTGTGGGGAGAGAGAGAGAGAGAGAGAGGAGAGAGAGAGAGAGGAGGAGAGAGAGAGAGAGAGAGAGAGAGAGAGAGAGAGAGAGAGAGAGAGAGAGAGACCAGGTGGAGGAGAAGAGGTTCTTCTCGTGTGAGAGTTGAGGTGACAGTCCAGAGGAGCAAAGAGACACCGATGGACACTGTAGGGAGCATTCTTTCAGTTAATGGAGAGTTGACCCTCTTTCACAATCACCAATACAATACCAAGAAGGCACAGCTCCACTGTAGGGAGCATCCTTTCATTAACAGTGACCCTTTCACAATCACCAGTACAATACCAAGAAGGCACAGCTCCACTGTAGAGCGCTTCCTTTCATTAACAGTGACCCTTTCACAATCACCAATACAATACCAAGAAGACACAGCTCCACTGTAGGGAGCATTCTTTCATTAACAGTGACCCTTTCACAATCACCAATACAATACCAAGAAGGCACAGCTCCACTGTAGGGAGCATCCTTTCATTAACAGTGACCCTTTCACAATCACCAGTACAATACCAAGAAGGCACAGCTCCACTGTAGAGCGCTTCCTTTCATTAACAGTGACCCTTTCACAATCACCAATACAATACCAAGAAGGCACAGCTCCACTGTAGAAAGCTTCTTTTCATTAACAGTGACCCTTTCACAATCACCAGTACAATACCAAGAAGACACAGCTCCACTGTAGAGAGCTTCCTTACATTAACAGTGACCCTTTCACAATCACCATTATAATACTCTAATAATAATAATAATCTTTATATGGCAGTTCTGTGGTTGAGCGGCCAGCCTTTCTCGGAAGAAAACATTGTGACAGGAAGCACTTATGATGCTCCCCAATGAGTTTTGAACTCATTGACACAAGGAGGCACAAAGAGCATACATTAGCGGATGATAAATTACAGGTTATATTTCTTTAGAAGAAATTCAACAGAACAAAAAATAATTCCCTTAACAAAAACATTTTTGTGGGGATTAAACTACAGCAACAATAATTCCCCTTTAAAATAAATGTAGTACACTCTGGATGTTTCCAAAGAAAATACCCTTTTTCTCACTAAAAGCAATGTCTCACATGGTTAAATAATGAACAATAAATGTAATATACCCTATTTTCAAGTTCCCATCTTTGCCAAAGTGCTCATTATTAAACAGAACAAGGAAGCGTACTTTCTGCCAGCACTTTCAATTGAAGTTATTGTTGGATTTAGAATAAAATAGCCTGTAGAGGAATTCAATAAAGCATTACTGTTTACTGAAAAATCCCCACAGCTAAGCGGGCCAGGGTTTTGCTATTCTTCTAAAAGAATTCCACTGATGAGAAATATGCAATTTTTTCTGTTTGTTACATTTTAGCTAAATCTCTAGATCTAAAATACAACAATATCCTGCCTCACTTTATAAAAGAACAATAACATTTACTTAATATAGATATGAATGTTCCTCATATTGCAAAAAATTACCAGAACACATTTTTTTAAAATAATAAGTCAATATAAAGATAAGGTAAACAAATCTCAGAAACAAAAATAAAAGAAAAACACCAAAGACATCAAATGATGACAAAATGGGGGATGATCAATTTAGCACCTTCAGATATTTTAGAGTCAATGTTATACTATAGTAAACAGCTCTGTAACATTTAAAAGTGCTAAAAACTCAGCTGTTCACAGGTTTGCCAGCAATCCATTCATAAATGAAAGCTGTGAGGGGAAACAACACCATCAAACAAAGACAGACCGATCTGTAGTTATCTGTGAGGTATCGAAGTGGACGTGAGTTTCCTGTTTGGGGCTGATCCACAAAGAGGCAGCTGCTATTTGTGAATGTACTTTGAAAACATACACAGAGCTAGGGAGAGGCCAAATGGCAGTACAGCAAACTCGTAAATGCTTCTTTGAAAACAGAAGCGGAGATACTTCCTGTGTTTTGGATGAATGGGAACGTGAAAGTAACCGTCCCGTAAGTCCATGGTGGTGAACCAGTTGCCCAGCTGGACGGACTGGAGAATGTGACAGTGCATCAGCATTTGGAACTTCCTTTCTTTTAAGAACCTGTTGAGGAGCCTCAGGGCTAAGATGGGGCAAAAGCCGGCATCTTTTTTGGGTACCAGAAAATACCTTGATGAATGGCTCGCTTGCACAGCAAGGCAGCCATTGCCTTCTGAAGTACCAAGGCTTGGAGAGGGTCTGTCACAAAAGTATTCGTGATACCTCGAAAGTGAGGAGCTCTCAAACATGTAACTGTTTTGCACCCAGAAGTCTGCAAGTGCGCCAGTATTGCAGCTGTTATACCAAAAATGGCGTCTGAGGCCGCCAGCCTTTAGGGGACCTGCTCGGGCTGCTGAGGCTGTGGTTCTTCCTCAGCCGGGGGAATGCTTACCTGCATGTCAGAGGACAAGGAGACCCCTTCCCCAGAGGCCGCTATGAAAAGCGTGTCCTCTTGCGCCAGCTGGAAAGCCTCTTTCCATCCACCCTGAACTCCCCTGGGGCTGCCAGTGTCTGTTTGGCTAAAAGCTCAACAACCTGGGCCATCCAGGTTTTGAGGTCCATAATGGGGAGCGACTGCAGGAGGCCTGCGCATTGGGGGTCTCTGGGGCTCCAAGAGCCGCCAATGGCCCGGCCATAGAGGACACGGAGCTCGCCCTCATGGCCCTCTCCAACTGAGCTTCCTTCACCCGGGGCTGAAAAGCCGCACAGATGCTGCAGACCATGTTTCTCTAGATGGCTAAGGTGGCATGTTGGACGCCCAAGCACCGAGCACAGAGGGTATGTTTATCCTTTTGCGGGATATTCGCATTGCAGTGCATGGGCCATACACTGAACACTGCTTACACAGTGCTCAATAGCTAGTTAAAGTGCGAATGCCGTGCACACACCCACTAACACTGTAGCAAAGGGTACTGAACACCGTGCATCGTACGCATCAAGCACTGTGCGCACCACGTACCATGGGCATCTCATGCACCGGGTACCGTGAAGCACTGTATGCCTGTGCACTAGTGTAGCAGTTGTACCATGCATCATGTGCATCTTGCACCGTTTGCACCGCGTGCATCATGCGTACTGAGCCCTGTGCGCACAGACAGAGTACCATGGCACTATGTGCACCGAGCACCATGAGCACTGCTGGAAGAGTCACTCAACAACTGGGATATGGCAAGGCCTAGCCCCGTGGAGGAACTGTGTACTCTCAGAAAGAAATAGACAACCACTCGCGAGTGACTGAACAGGCAGTCAATCACAAATGACAGACAGATAACAAAGAGCGGCCTAGCATGCAAGCAAGGAGGCAAAAGTCTTTTCAAAGTCGTTGATTCCGTGAAAGTGGCGAGCCAGCTTTCAGTACGAATGCAAGGGAAATACAATCATCTCGATTCGACTCGAGAAGCTCTTTTCTATCATCAGGCTCAGAAAAAGAGAAATGGCTTCCTCAGTGGGCAAGACCGAGTGCATCATCCCAGGGAAGGGCCTATCGTCAGCTCTGTTATAGAGAGCTCAGCGATACCTACCCAATAGGCAGGCATATCCCATACGTAATGTCATTGGTGGTCATCTTCGAATTGAAAGGGAACCCTTGCAATTTGTGCCCATACTACAACCCTCCTCATGCAGATTCAATGAGACACTGTCCATGCCATACTGCACCCCTCCTCATGAGGATTCAATGAGACACTGTCCATGCCATACTGCATACAGAGGAGTTCCAGAATGTCTTTTCTGTTTCAGAGCATTCTCCTGCAGCTTCAAACCAGGGTCTGATCAGCCCACCATTCTTCTCTCTGTCTGGCGTCTCTGTAAGATCTGCCTCCCGACCAGGATACTTTATGTCAACCTGTCGCCCAAGGAGCTAATCTTCGCCTATCCAAGCGACTCCAGGCTCAGGATGCACCTCCTGAGCGACTGTAGTGGAAGGACTGATAAAGCTCATAAGGACTGTGAACAGGATGGCTTTGCAGGGGTGACGTCAGACCAGAAGAAGGTCGAAGAACAACAAAGATAGGGCGATGAATCTGTGACACTGCGGCATCCAGAGTTTTATTGTAAATAAAAATAAATCACAAACAAAAAGATTTAAAAAAAGACACACAAAACAAAGGGCACATTGGCCAAACAGACATACAAACAAAACAGACGTGGACAAACCCAACAAACAAGTACCATGCTGGAGCTTCCAGCACGAAATAACAGTTGTTAATATATCTCCTTCTCTCTCCTGTTCTCCACTCACAAACACACAACCCCAAGTGCGTGAAAACATGTAGCTTTTATGCAGCTGTACTGAGACTCGATTGCTAATCGATCATTCAATTGCAGTCTCGGAACAACAACACGTAAATTAATAAAAGTGCAATTTTCCATGATCAGATATTATTTTAACTGCACGTGAAGTGCTATGCAATCCTCGTGCCTAAATAAAATATACATTTTAAACACTTGTGCTCGTAACCCATATTTATATCCTGTGTATTTTATACATAAACACCAACATTAACACACTACAGACAACATAAAACACTTAATAAACAAAAAGGGGTGGGCCACTCTGCCACAAGACCCTTCTCAAAAATGGCAGCTCTATCCCAGCAGGGAGTAATCGAGAATCGCTTTTTCTTCTATACTGTAATTCCATTTCGACTGAACCAGTTTCCACGCAAGAAAGCTCCCCAGCTGTGCTTGGCTGTTCAGCCAACCCAACCAGACAGCAGGCAGTATGCACAAGAGGTAGACACCCCCGCAGCCAGCACATCAAATCAGCAGGCAGCAGCTCCAGCCAGCAAAATTGAGCAAGTGCACTCCCTGATATTTCATGAAATAAAAGCATTCATAGCCATTCGCCGACACATTATTTTCAGTCAGTACTAAACTGAGAGATTTGGATAGACAGGTGTCTACTATCAAGCAAGTAAAGCAAAGTTCAGCTCTTTCAGTATTCTCCTCCATTGCTGCAGTAAACACAGCAGCAGCAGCAGCAGCTACAGTCACTTCCGGTTCTGCTCTAACCTCGCTCTCTACAGTAGAGCCTCCTAACTACAACCTTGCATCTGCAACAGCATATGGTTCCGCCTCCTCAACCACAGTCCGCCGCCACTCAATATCCCTGCATAACAGAAGGTAAGAACAATCCTGATGTTAACATCAGAGTGCTTGGATCACAGAGTGGTGGATTGCAGAGATCTATCAATAACACTAAAATCCAGACTTTGCGAGAATTTGTCCTTGCCTTTGCCATGTTCAGAGACGTACCTGTTTGGGATATGCTGGGAAGGAAAGTTTTATTTTGCTACTCAGTTAACTTTCATCTGCTGCAGCAGCCCAAAGATATTCGATACTCTTTCAGAAGCGTTATGCTGGATACTTCTTAATGCATACCATGTTCCACTTCTGCTCCACCTACTTGATGATGTTCTATTGATCTGACCTTCATATCCACCAGCAGAAGCCATCACTAATCTTAACAGTTTATTTTTAGAAGTTGGCATCCCGCTTTCAGAAGAAAAAAAACAATCGCCCCCCTGCATTCTCTGGAATTTCTAGGAATCATATTGGACACAGAATAGTTCGAAGCCAGCCTCCCCGTGTCTAAACTCAATCCCATTCGTTTTCTGATTCAGAACTTCCAGATTGGTAAAACGATCAGGAAACGTGCACTGCTCTCTTTGCTGGATCACTTCAACTTTGCAATTCGCATTATCCGCTGGGTTTGGACGCTTATATCTCGATTACTAGCTCTTGCATCGTCAGCAAAAAACTTGGACTCCTACATCAATACTTCATCAGAAGCTAGAAAAGACATTAAAACATGATCCTCTCTTATTCAGCATTGGAATGGCTTGTCTATGTTTTATGATGATTTAATTTCAGCACCACATGATCTGGCTTAGTTTACAGGCGCCTCATTTTTGTGATTCAATGGTCTATTAAACAATCAATGGTTTTCCAGTGTATGGCCTATGGAAATCACTACATCAAAAATCCACAGCTCTTCTTGAAATTTACCCAATAGTTGTGGCAGCTCAGCTATGAGGCCATCTTAGATCTAACAAATCAATATTTTTCTACTGTGATAACATACTGTGGAAGGGGTGTGGGTAATTCACTGACTAGGAGACAGACAGGTGTAATTGAAAACACCACACAGGTGCCCAGTTTTATTTTTGACAGTTCTTACTTTTTCCGGCAGAGGGCACTGTTGACCGTGGGCTGCCTATCAACGGTGATAGACAGCACCACGGAAATACCACAGCTGGTACACGAACAGCAAGTGCACTCGCAGGTGCTCAAAGAAATAGTAATGAAAACAGAAGGCGAAAAGAACAAGGGAAAATAAAACAGTAATAAAACCACAAATAAAAGGTGCTGCACTCAGCAGCGTTATCCCGGTGGCCGCTACCCGCACGACCCGGATCACCGTCCTACTCTGTCAGCTAACTAGCCTGCTCTTTTACAATACGCCGGGGTCTGCCCAAGGGTTCCTCGCTCGCTCGATCTCGCTGCGAAACTCTTTCTTTTCTCCCGGCTGATTCCCGGTCCTGAATCAGAGCTTCCGCACTCTTGTTGCGTCTAAGTGGGCAGACCTGAGGAAACAGCAGAGCATTTTTTTTATAGGGCTAGCAATCTGCCAAGACTCGCCTCTCAGCCATTCAGAGAGGGGGAAAGTCCACACACCTACCTTCCCACCTCCCTGTGTCACTGCCATGACTCACAGGCGGTTGTTGGAAGACTGCCGCCCTCTTCCTGCAGCCCGTGAACACGCCAGCAGAGTCAGCACAGATCTCTCCCTGCTACATATCCTTCCCCTCAGAATGACACCACCGGTTCATTCAAAACTCCTACACCTCCATGTCTTCCCGAGAGAAAAAGTCTGCGTTTTGATGCAGCTTTCCTGCTCGGTGGACTACCCTGAAGGCATAGGGCTGTAAGGCCAAGTACCACCGTGTGATTCTGTCGTTGCTATCTTTCATCCGGTGAAGCCATGCTAAAGGGGCATGATCTGTAACCAGGGTGAAGTGTCGCCCCAGGAGGTAGTACCAGAGTGCCTCGACTGCCCATTTTACTGCGAGACACTCCTTCTCGATGGTGCTATAATTTTTCTTGCGGGGAAGGAGCTTCCTGCTGATATACAGGACTGGGTGCTCGCTTCCCCGAACCTCCTGCGACAACACTGCCCCGAGACCTGTCTCTGACGCATCCGTCTGCAGGGTGAACCTCTTACCAAAATCCGGGCTGCATAGTACTGGCTTACTACACAGCCTCCGCTTCAAGGCGAGAAAGGCCCTCTGGCACGACTCCGTCCACTGAACCGTATTTGGGGTAGCCTTCTGGGTGAGGTCTGTCAAGGGAGCAGCGAGCGTAGAGAAGCTCGGGATGAAGTTTCTATAATAGCCCGCTAGTCCCAAGAAAGAGCGCACCTGGGTTTTGGTTGTAGGAACTGACCAGTCAGCCAAGGCTTTCACCTTAGCAACTAGCGGTCTGATCTGGCCGCCCCCGACTCGATACCCCAAATACTCCGACTCACTCTTCCCAATGGCACACTTCTTTGGGTTAGCAGTGAGCCCCGCCTCCCGCAAGGATTGCAGCACCGCCGCTACCTTACACAGATGACTCGGCCAATCCTCACTGTGGATAACCACGTCATCTATGTAAGCAGCGGCGTACTGATGATGGGGCCGCAAGACGCGATCCATCATCCGCTGGAAAGTGACGGGTGCTCCGTGCAACCCAAAGGGCATGGTCCTAAATTGGTACAACCCGAAGGGAGTCAATAACGCCGTCCTCTCTCTAGATTCCGGAGTCAGGGGTATCTGCCAGTACCCCTGTGAGGCGTGTGAGTACAAATGGATTTTCCAGACAGTGATTTACGTGTAACAATTAAAATTTTATTTAATATTACACGAAAAAAAAAAGAAAAATAATAAAGAAAGATGTGAGGGAGGGAGTGCGGGAGTAATCAAAAATAAAGGAACGGAAGCCTCTTAGTCCTCTTCGCGTTCTGCTTAAATCCAGAAATAAAACAAAAAGGAATAAAAACAGAAAAGAACCAAGTTAGTAAGGCCTCTGTTCGTGACACAGTCCAACCTCCCAAGTACTTCCCTCCAGCCTTTTTTCCCCGCCTCTATTCCTTAGGACCAACCCCGAACACAGTAGCACGTTCCCTTTAGTATGCAAACCTCTCCCCGGTAGTCAGTGGATCACCAATCTCAAACCGACAGGTATCCTTAATTTCACTTTTCTTCCAGTGGCTGGAATTTACATACTCGTACTTCCTCCCCTCACCAAGGTGCTGCCCCTCAAAAAGATGACTTTTGTCATGGTCACAAGACCTTGGTAAGGGAAATCCCGAGTTGGTTTGATGCCTTCTACTGTTGGGAGGCTGAATTGCAGACCGAAACCCCTTTGACTCATCACAACCCCTTCGTTAAATCCAGTGTCGTCATAAAATGAGCTGTGCCTAGACACTCCAGCAACTCATCTACATCGGACCATGAGCCTGACATTTCTGCGTTGGTGTCAGATTCTCAGCAATCTGTACCGATCCTTTTCTTGCCAACACAGAAAGATCAGGACCCAGATCCCTGACGTCATCTGCATGCGTCACTAACAACGCCTCTGGTTGTAACCAAGGCTTTAAGAGATTGATATGGTAAATGTGTTTCTCTGTCCGTCGCTCTGGCTGGCAGATCTCATAGTCCACCTTCCCAACCTGGCGTGTAACCTCAAAGGGTCCTTGCCACTTAGCCAAGAGTTTCGACTCAGAACTGGGTAATAATAGAAGTACCATATCCCCCGGCTGAAATGTGCGCAACCGGGCTCCTCGGTTATACTGTGTCTCCTGTCTGTGCTGTGCCTGCTGCAAATTGTCATGCGCCCATTTCCCCACAGACTCAAGACGTTTGCGCAGGTCCAACACATACCGGACGGTATTGGTCGAATTGTCCTGCTGCTCCTCCCACATCTCTCTGACCAGATTGAGCACGCCCCAGGGTCTCCGCCCATACAACAGCTCGAATGGTGAAAACCCAGTGGAAGCCTGGGGAACCTCTCTGATCGCAAAGAGAAGGGGAGGAATCAGCTGGTCCCAGTAACGCATATCACTATGAATAAATCTGCACAACATGTTCTTAAGGGTCTTATTAAAGCGTTCCACCAAACCATCGGTCTGAGGATGAAACACCGAGGTCCTAATGGTCTTAATTCCCAAAAGCTTACATGTTCCGCGGATTAGCCGGGACATAAAATTGGTGCCTTGATCGGTTAGTATCTCCTTGGGAATCCCCACCCGGGAGAAAACCTTTACCAGCTCGTTGGCAACAGACTTAGCGGACATAGATCGGAGGGGAATTGCCTCTGGATAACGTGTAGCGTAATCCAGAATGACAAGTAGGTGGGTGTATCCTGCCGTGCTCCTCTCTAATGGCCCAACTATGTCCATCCCAATACGCTCAAACGGAGCTTCCACTAGGGGCAAAGGCACCAGTGGGGCTTGTGGAACGGCTCTAGTGCTGGCCTTTTGACATTCCCCACAACGCTCACAAAACCGCTTGACATCGCCATCCAGCCCCAGCCAGAAGAACCGTGACACAAGCCTGGCTTTAGTTTTATCCCTTCCCAAATGACCAGACAGGGGAATAGCGTGAGCCAGCTGCAACAAATCCTCCTTAAAGGGCTGAGGAATGAACAACTGATGACGCACTTCACCGGTCTGGGGTAATTTATCAACACGGTACAGCAGGTCTCGATCAATTTCAAAGTGGGGGTACGTGGCGGCGCGTCTGGGCTCGACCACCCGACCATTAACCACCGCTGCTTGGTCAAAGAGCCTGCCCAGCACGTCGTCACGCCCTTGCTCGAGTCGGAAGTCATGGGAACAAGCTAAGAAATCAGCTCCCATGGCTTCCAACTCGGGGTCAGGTCGGTCCCGAGCAGAGGCAGCCGAGCCAGACCCCTGCGCTGGCTCCGCGACCTCCCCCCCGGACTCTTCACCAACCGCCCCCACCTGAAACTTCTCCGACTCCCTCCATTGCCAGCCCTCGTTCTTAGCGATCCGGCGCTCCCGTTTAGTTTTACGGGGTTTAAATTTATGGCAAAACCATTCTGGATCGCGAAAGGGAAAAATCTCTCCAATTACTTTCTCTTTCTTAGCCAATAAGGAAGACGGGGCTGTCAGGGCAGCCAACCAATCTTTACCCTGCTCATAGTCCCGTCCCAGAACTACTGGTACCAGCAATCGAGGACATAATCCTACCTGCACCTGCGTCACCTGCTGGCCAATAGTCATACATACATTGATCTTGGGATAGGAGCGGACATCCCCATGAATACATTTAATATGCACCCGTCCCAATATACGTTTATGCCCCGGTGAGATTAGGCTCTCCTGTACTAGAGACTGACCACACCCTGAGTCCAGGAGAGCCTGGGTTTTTGTACCATCCACTGTCACAGGAATAACAAAACCCTTGTGCTGAAGTGACTGAGGTAATTGAACGCGCCTACCTGGTCGGCTGAGGTCACACTCCATCAAGGGGCAGTCCCGTGAGGTGGCCCACCTCCCTGCACGTCCAACACCTTGGTGGGCTGGTTTCTCTCCCCGAACTTTTGGCAAAAGGGGGAAAAACACTGGAGCCATAAAAGGGGCTCGCCGATAAGGCGTCCGCGCGAGACCCCGGTCCGACACTGCAGCAGCCCGTGGGTATCCCCACCCTGCCCCAGTTCCCGGGCCGGGACCTCCCGCCGACACCCCCTGACCAAATCCTGGACTACCCCTTCCCCCCAGTCCCTTCGCCCTTTCCGGGGCCAGTTGAGGGGACGATCCAGTAGCCGCACTCCTCCCGGGCAGTTTCACAGGTGTTGGCTCCGCTGCCTGGTACTGCTCGGCAAGTTCGACCGCCCGGTCCAGCGTGTCTGGCGCCTGCCGCTGGACCCACAGCCGAGGTCCCGAGGCTAGACACTCCAGGAAGCGCTCCACCATGATCATCTCCTCCACCCTGGTTTGGTGTTCAAATCCGGATTCAACCAACCCATGGCGTAATCCTTCAGACGGTGTGCGATGGCTCGTGGGTGCTCCCCTGCCGCAAACTGCTCCTCCCGGAATTTCTTCCGGTAGCCCTCCGGTGTGGCCCCCACACGATTTAGGATGGCTGCCTTCAGCCGGGGGTAATCCTGCATGTGTGCCGGGGACAGCGTCCTTGCAGCTGCTCGAGCCTCCCCGGTGAGTTGGGGCAACACATAGCTAGCCCACTGGGCTTGGGGCCACCCCGCCGAGATCGCCATAGCCTCGAACACCTCCAAGTAGGCATCCGGTCGATTCTCGGCCGTCATTTTGGTGGGACTCTGGATGGAGTGGTCTGGAGCTGCGGGTCTAACCGCCCCCTGCACTGCCGCGGTGAGAGTCTGTCGCAGGAGGTCCATCATTGCGGCAAACTGGGTAGCATCCATGCTAGTCTGCGCCTTCTGAATATGCACTGCTTGGGGCAGTGCCAGTGAATCCCACTTATAACACCACGTGTGGAAGGAGTGTGGGTAATTCACTGACTAGGAGACAGACAGGTGTAATTGAAAACACCACACAGGTGCCCAGTTTTATTTTTGACAGTTCTTACTTTTTCCGGCAGAGGGCACTGTTGACCGTGGGCTGCCTGTCCACGATGATAGACAGCACCACGGGAAATACCACAGCTGGTAAGCAAACAAAAGGCGAAAAGAACAAGGGAAAAAGAACAAGGGAAAATAAAACAGTAATAAAACTACAAATAAAAGGTGCTGCACTCGGCAGCGTTATCCCGGTCGCCGCTACCCGCACGACCCGGATCACCATCCTACTCTGTCAGCTAACTAGCCTGCTCTTTTACAATACGCCGGGGTCTGCCCAAGGGTTCCTCCTTTTCTCTGTCTCGCTGCGAAACTCTTTCTTCTCCCGGCTGATTCCTGGTCCTGAATCAGAGCTTCCGCACTCTCGGCGCGTCTAAGTTGGCGGACCTGAGGAAACAGCAGAGCATTTTTTTTATAGGGCTAGCAATCTGCCAAGACTCGCCTCTCAGCCATTCAGAGAGGGGGAAAGTCCACACACCTACCTTCCCACCTCCCTGTGTCACTGCCATGACTCACAGGCGGTTGTTGGAAGACTGCCGCCCTTTTCCTGCAGTACTGTGAGCACGCCAGCAGAGTCAGCACAGATCTCTCCCTGCTACACATACCTACAGTGTATATTATCAATACAAGCCATTCCAATGATTCCATTCCTCTTATCGTGCAATTATTACATATGGATTATATGCGTATGGATTTCATTATCTAATAATTTGTAATACAAGTTCGCCATCTACCGGTTATCTATAATAATGCAGCAAATGCTCTTTCTCATTTACAGATTTCACCGTCTGGTTCCTACAGAGTTGCCAACTCCAGCAGCGACCCCCCCCCCCCCCCCCCCCAGTTCAATCAGCTGATCTTCGACTGAATCCAGCTATCAGCCATCTGCTTAATTCAACGTGTCCTTACCTGGCTTCAGCACTTGCACCCTCTACCAGATCCTAGTACTCTACAGGCTGGTTTACTTATATAACTTTCCTTTCCCAAAGCAGGATTAATATGATTCCATTCAACCAGGACTGAGTCATGGCTTCATAGTACACGCAAAGGATTCTCTACATCTGGCACCAGCTACAGTCAAATCCTATCTGTCAGGAATACAATATCAATTTTGCTTGATATCCACTGCTTCTCCAACTCTCCTATCAATTCCATCTGTCTGTCTCCTCCTGCGTGTAATCTCTAAGAGTTCTCTGACCGCTTCTCCTTCTCGCCTGCCTATCCCTATAGCCATTCTCAGCAATTTGATTTCCATCCTCTGTCAAGGTGGCTTCTCTCCATTTGATAACTTAACAATGGAAACCATATGTCTATGTGAATTTTTTTGGTTTTTTTAGATGCTCAGAATATACAGTTTCTTCTATTGCCAGCTTTCCCATGCTGGGTATATCTCACACGCATTTTAGATTCTCATTTTATTCTCTTTCTATGCATTTCAAAAACAGATCAACTTTGGCAAGGACAATGTATTCAGCTTTCAAAAATGTCATCTTCTCACCCGCTGTTCATCAGTGCAGGCGGGTCTGTTATCTCAAGGCATTGGTTTTCTTCTCAGCTGTCCACTTTGGTTTCTTGAGCAGGTCTTCCCCCGTTATTCTCCACTCCTCATTCATTCAGAATCAAAGCAGCCACTTCAGAAGCAAGAGCAAATATTAGCCAGCATCTAATCAAAAATATGGGGTGTAGGACCTCATCAGCAGTTGAGCTTACATTCATTCTTCCCATTCAAAATATCCTCTGCTCACCAGTCCATTGCTGGTATGTCCAGAGTGGGGACAGACTTTCCATCAGGGCCACCACAATATAACTTGTTAAGTGGGAATCAACAACATTTCATTGAAACAAGAATCACTGCTAACAAGAATGCATGCATAGGTGTCTACTTTCATAGTCCAAATCAGGTATTTAGGTATCAGGCTTATGGATTACAGTCCTAATTAAGACATTTATAGTAGGGGTAATACAAAAATAATAATAATAATCTGTTAAAATGTTCAGGTTTACTGGAAGTCACTATATATTAAAGAACTGCCAGACAACTGGTATAGGGTGCACATTACATACAGTTTAGGAATGCCATTTACAGTTACCTCTGTGAATGTGGCATTGGACTGCTAAGAGTTACTGACCACACACTAGAGCAACATTGCAGACTCTGTGTGCTTTTACTTGAATATAAGAAAGATGATTCAGACCAGTTTATTAGTACAGTATGTATACTCATATTTAAAACTGTGTCCATTAGTATATCAAGAACGTGTAGAGCATCTAGAACTGTACAGGTATTTCCACACACATGCATATTTAATGATAACTTGTCCCAATCCAAACCTTGCTTTGCCTGCTAATGCTCGTAGGCATGGTATCCTTTTGTAGTTATAAATTTTGAGGCACTTTTGCGGTGCTGGCTTGAATGTGTAAATATCCAGAGTTCTTCACGTTATTTAAACTGCAATGATGCTAAGAGATGATCAAAGCTAAAGGATGGGTATTGCAATCCTAATGAGTGCACTTTTCTTTGAAATGCTGCTGTTGGGATGCCCTGTTGGCATGAGATATTACTGTCAATATGTTGTACCAGATCCACCAGCCAGGTGTATCTGAGCTGCCATGGCTATAGTAGATTGATTTGAGGCAGAATTATTGAAAAGAATGCTAGACACCACAATAAGGACAAGGACATATGGAAAGCTCTTCCCAGAAAATTAATTTATGTTATGGGGCATATAATAACTCGGCGCATGGGAAGTGGAATTCGCATATTGCCAAAACCTCAGAGGAATTATCTCCACATGCCAGCTGCGATGTCATGCAATGGAATTTCATCCTTCCTCCAAAATCTGGCAGTCTGTGCTATAAGATATACACCACATTGGCCATCCATAATAGAGAGGTGCTCCTTTGCCAGATCACCAGAATTCCAGTGCTGGCAAGACACCCACAGAAGCTGGTTACAAGATAGCTAGCAGTTATGGATACTTATTTTGAGGTATGTAACTGCCAAGATTTTTATCCATACATTCTAATGAGAATCGGCTGAAAATGTATTTATTGTTGTTTTTCTTCTCGTACACTTTTTCTATTCAATTAGTTTAATCCTAAAAGTTGTTGGCCAGTTCTCTCTCTTATATTAACAACCATGTGTATGCAAAGATTTGTTGAAGCCGCCTCATTTAATTCTGTTTATTTTGTTTCTGTATTTTGTTGGAAATTTTAATTTAATTTTTCTCGGGCCTGATTGTGACATGCGATGGATGACCAAAATAATTGGACTTTCCACTTCCATTAATTAAGGTGGGTTGAAATTACTCTTTCATGTCAATTATCCCAGTAAAGGGTACATACTACATAAAACATAAATGAAATGAAATTATGGAAAATGTATAATTACAGAAAGTGTTTTTGTTTTGTAGCTTGGTACATTTTTAAAAGTTATGGGTTATCATTACCGCGCAGTAAAAGACAAGACCGATGTTCCATGATGTAATTCTTCCAAGATCTCTCAATTATCATCTTTCATCATGACTGAATAATGAAAAAAAAACAAGATGGAGACAAAACCTGCACAATTTGAGGATCCCAAGCATAGTCATATTCAGCCTTAAATCCTTAATGTTCAAACTCTGATGTTCCAGAAACCTTAAACAACAGTTTGGGATTGAATGAATCACTGATTGAGGCTTTGTATGTTAGCCAAAAACTAGAGACTTCAGGGCTACCTACCTGTATTACCCAACTAACCCTCTAAGCTGCTAAACTGTAACTCAGTTTGGGAATCAGTGACACACCTTGCTGGAAACTCTGGCATCAGCAGTGTCACTTACAATCTATATTTCATTGAATTATGAACTGGAGGGAGAGTAATGTAACCATTGTAATAAAACAATACAGAATTTAGCTGAGTGGCCAGGTTCCAGCCTGGTAATGTAGAAGTGCAATTATGCCACAGGTCTGGAGCTCTGCTCTATGAGGTTTGGCTCTAGTCTGGAATGCATTACATAATCAAAGCACTCGCAGGTGTGGCTTTCATGGTATTCAGACAGCCCTGATTGGAATATTCATCATTATTTCAGGTGTGTAAGAGAAGTGCAATATCTGGGTAAGATTTTACCTTTATGAAGCAAAATAAGTTAGGGTGATGCAACAGTTTTGGCCATCACTGTAGAAGCTCCAAGGCTGTGTACTGGGTGCAGTGCCGTTATGGGTTAGGGTTAGGGGCCCCTGCAGTGTAAGTGGTTCTGAAAGGAGAATACACACCATGATTACTGCCTCCAATTCCTTCAGGAGTGGGTTTGCTCTCCTCACTGGCCCACAGAGACACTTTTGAGCTTGAACCTCATTAAACATCTTTACATTCTGCCAATGAAGTGGTTGCTATCAGCTTTATATTAGTCTGTCAGACCTGCTGGTGTGTGTATGAGAGCTAAGACTGACTTGTACTAGAGAGATGGTCTTCATATAGCTGAAACGGACATGAGAGGGCCATCTCCTATCTTAGGTGTTCTTTTCTGTCCAGCACTTGTATGATTGTAAACTAAATAATAAAAAAAAATAAATAAAAATAATAAATAAATAAATAATAATAATAATAATAATAATAATAATAATAATAATAATAATAATAATAATAATAATAATACAATGTTACATTGTTCTAGTTCATTCATATTTATTAGTTAAAAACAGAGAACAAAAATAACAGACATGTCTCAACTCACAAAAAGCCATCCTCAGTGTTTTTAAAGAAAAGCAAACAATCACCAATCTTATCATAGTTGTCTACATGATTGGAAACTGGTGTGTCCAATTAACAATCAAATCATTTCAGGAACACACAGAATTGATCACAACAATGGGTTAAAATGTATATTATATCTTTCACATTAATCAACCCCAAAAAAGAAGTTAAATCAAACTCTTGATTCATACCATTAGGTGTCATTGTGTTTAGGGTTTGTATAAGATTCCCATTGTAAGAGTTTCTTATTGATATCCCCACCTTTTCTACCTACTAATACTTTTTCAATACCCACACATCTTAAGGAATGTATACTGTGTTTAAAGTCTTCAAAATGTTTAACAACCAGAGATTTTTGATCCTCACGTTGTATTGAGCCTTTGTGCTCGCTAAGACAAACTTTCAACTGACGACGCATTTTACCAACATACCCATTACCACGTAGACATGCTAATAAGTTAACAACATGTGTGCCGTTACATGTGTGCCGTTACATGTGATGCGATTTTTAATTGCAAATCTTTCTCCAGAAGTTGGATGTGCAAATGTATTACTGCACGAAGCAAATTGTTGACATGGAAAACAGCCAGGGGGAATGGGAAAGAATGGACCTGGAGGAGTAAAATCACTCACTCGTACCAGAGTCTCTCAAGTCGTGCCTCTTTTATTAGAAAAAAGGGGGATTTCAAAAGGAAGCTGCCAAAGAGTTATCCAATTCCAAAATATGCCAATGTTTGCTAACAATAGAGCATATATATCAACTAAGTAGACCAAATGTAGACAAAAAAAGGTTTCTTTTTTCGTTTTTGCTTTTAAAAGATTATTTTTGTCCTCTTTGTTTTACTTTCAGTAAAGCTGTTTGTAACCATTTTTCAGGATAACAATGATCATGAAATCTTTGTATCATCTCATTGGCATTCAAAATCCTCTTCTGTGTCATTGGTCACATAGTCATTCCTGTATTCCCTGCTTGCATCGTTTCAGATCTCCACTTAAAAGCAACACACTTAAAGCCCTGCATGTTGGGAAACTCTTGGAAGACAATGAAGTAAGTGCAATGTCGACAGAATCTGCCATCTTTATTTCTAAGGGTTTGTCACAAAGACGGCCGAAGTGGGGGATGTCCGACCAGAAACAGGAAAATAAACAAAGAGAGATGGAGTTTGGTTCAGCTGAGTGAAGGGCTTCGCTCAGCATTTAATGAATGAACAGACACAGAAAATAAACGGTTGCAACAAACAAAAACAGGACACGGCACATTCGCCAAAATAAAAAGACAAACTATACAGACAAAAGACGGTGAGCAGATATTTTATCTATTACTTATCACAATTATTACCTCCAATCCCGTTCTCCACTCACCGAACACACAACACAAAATACACACAGGGGAGGGCACTTTGCCACATATACTCCCCCCCCTTGTGCAAAGCACACATGGCCTCAATGGCCACCTCCCCCCTTAAAATCCCCAAAGTCTCACTCAAAGTCCTGGGCCAAGAACAGGGACTTAAGGGGTTGATGGGCGGCAATGTTGCCAGTAGCCAGGCTGCTACTGGCCATGGTGTCAGCAGACGTGCTGACAGTGGGGCGAGTCTCTTCTCCCGCTGTACCACTGGCAGCGGAAATGCTTCAGCCGGGGCAAGCTCAGCAACGGGAAAGCTGGTGGTCTCCAGACCTCCCCCAAGATCTCCGGCAGAGAAACTGCTGCGGGGGAAGGTAGTCAGTTACAGAGATTACAGTTGCACACTCTGAGTGGTCATTTCTAAAAACCCTCACTTCAATTCAAAAGACATTAGTAAGGAAGTCTGGTAAAAATATTTGAATCAACAGTAGAGAAAAACTTTGTTGGTCTTACAAAAATAAGTCACTTGAAGTAAGATTTTTAATTTATTAATGAGCAACAACTTTTGTGCCCTATCCAATAAAAAAAATGTAAAAATTGGCAAGGCAGACAAAGCTGTAAGAAAGACTGACCCTCTAGGTGAGAGGTTCAGCCTACTTGTCTTCCAAGTGTTATGTAGCGGTTGTGCAGTTGTGTCACATTTGAAACTATTAAACAGAACTGTTTAATAAATATACTACTGTAATTTTAGGGTGGGGTTGTTTATATTGTGGGCTGTGGCTCTTGTCATGTGTATTGCAGCTGTGCAGTCCCTGGATTATTACTGTTAGAAGTACCGCTCTAAAATGACTATCCCATAGCTGGAGTGGTTGCTATGCAACAGCCTTACAGGTTGCTCTCACCTAAACTCATTCTCATTGTTTGAAAACCACATTATGTATGATTTTACAAAATACTTATACTCAAGCACTACATGACTGAAATAATTTGAGTGTATTCTGTACAAACATGAAGCAACTCACAGAATTATTTGTCACCTAATACAGTGGTAGAAAGTAATAGTCCTTCAGCCACTTGTGTCACTCAACCTGGAGCCCTGCCTACTATGTACAGATAAACTGTACACTTGCTGCTATGTCTAATTGGCAAATCCACCCACTTTGACCTGAATGATGACTGCTAATTTTGTAATGAATAGGAAAGTGTGAAAAGGGGGATGAAGGGGTTATATTATAGCCCTGTCGCCATCAGTGATATTGTAGTTATTCATCTATTAGCACAATGTATTTAATGAAGATCACTGTGTAAATAGTAACAATAAAGGTAATAATGAAACACGGTATATATGACTGTTTTTTATTTCATATGTGAGTGTTTGCCTCATGCATGCATGTCTGTCTGTGAGATACAACTGGGATGCATGAATCTGTCCTTGATACAACCTTAGTCACTTTCTCCATTACAGCAGTTTATTTAATTAAAAGAAAATTGTTTATGGAAGATCAGGGAAGATCAACTTAACACGTAGCATTTGTAAAAACTCTGAAACATGAACAGGAAATCTCACAAAGGGTTGCCACTGGCTTTCAAAACCATTATTGTGCTGTTCAGCAGTTATCGTTCTGTGTCAGTAAACAGGGAAGATATGCTGGATGGCTGAACAAATGTGTGCGCCCAGATAATTCTCATTAATGAAAACAAGGCCTAGTAAATACAGAATCACAATATGTCTTTTCATCCCAGAATGCTCTTTGATAGCTTAGTGTGTCTACAGATGAAAGCTCGCCCTCACAAACATGTTAAACATGTATAACAACTTAGCTATTTTACAGAAATAGTTATCTGAAAAAACAATGTAAGACATTAAAAAATTACATAGGAAATGAGTTAAGTGAAATGGATTCATCTTGTTTCAGAATGCTGCTCTGTGCAGAGAGGCTGCTTTGTTGGCGCTGCAAGAGGACATTCAGGCCCAGATGATTATGGGAAGATACATCAAAAGTGCTCTAGAAATCATTCCTGATTCACTTATCCGGTTCTACAGCAACTTTCATGAGCAAAGTGGTCTGCATACGCTTTGACCATATCAGAAAATCGGAGATGCATCATTTGAGTCGCTTCATTTTACTAAAAACCTGTACCAGGAGGTTCACTTGGCATGAGTTTCAGGTTCCTGTGCTTTTGCTTCATTTCACTATTTCAGTAAAGGGTATTTAAAATGCATGCCTGGTGCCTGCCAGATACTTGAGAGAAGAGGTAGATGCTGGTTATCCTGGTCACATTTCTGGAAATCCCGGTTTGTATTTATCATCAATCCTCCATCCAAGGGAGCAACCTCCAAGAAAAGGTATTAAAATCAAAACTTGTCGAGGACAACTAGAAGCTGCTGGAGACAATGCTGGCAGATGTTGGACAATGGCTTATTTACCACCTGAGATTGCTGCCACTAACCTTTGACCTAGGGGGTGATGCTGGGACATCAGAATCACTGTCGAGCCTTCTTAATGTATAGTGGGCTAGTCGACAAAACACCAAGAATGGAAGGTGCCCACTTGAAGACTCCATTGAAGTACCCTACTCAGCTCAGTTCAGACGGTTGTGTTTGTGCTGATAGATGGAAGGAAGCACAGATGGATCACATTAGTTTACAGTAAAAGAAGCTATGTCTTAGTTGGTGCTTATCCTGGCGAGAGCTGAGTCCAGTATCAGCAGTTTTAACACCTGCTCTCATGTAATGGAAATCCTCATAACTGCCTTTGCAGGGCCAAATCCTTTATTTAGTGCAGGTGTGCTCATATTTTCTCTTTTTTCTACTACAAATATGCATCATCCATCAAGTTTTTTTTAATTTATTTTATTATTATTTTGGTGCATTAAGATATCTTAATACATCTTATCTCTGCAGACTGCACTGATTCAATATCAAGTCTCCTGTTCTACGTCCCAGCTGCACACATCCATGCAAGAACCAGCAACAGGGCTGTCCCTGTCACATATGGTTTCAGAAGAGGGAAGTCACTGTCCTGTTGAGTCAAGGCAGGATAGGCACAGAGCAGTTGGCTGCCAGGATACACAGGCAGAAACAGGTAAAGATCAGCAGCCACCGGAAAACGTTGCTGAAGGAGCTGGAACCCTGAAGGCCGGAGGGGAAGGATTTACCATCCTCAATGGCCAAAGCAGGAGGATCTACCATCCACAAAGGTGACTGCCTACCTGTCAAGCACGAGAGGAGGAGCCCAGAGGGAGTAGCGGCCGTCCTGAGGGCCAAAGGAAGGCATAACTACATCCCAACAGCCTGAGGAGGGGAAACTGCCATCCCCGAGAGAGAGAAAGGAGAGAAGCCTGCACTCCAATCCAGCCAAAATGGGTCAGTTCCCTTGACTCATGCTTCCAGACACCCCAACATCATGGCTGGACCTCCCATCACCCATTGACCCCCCACACAGAAGAGGAACCAGCTGGAGATATCGAACGGACTGGTGGTGCCGTTCTGAGTGGGAGGATATGTGACAGGGAGAGCCCTGTCGCTGATTCTTGTGCAAATGTGTGCAGCTGGGAAGCTCAGCCAATTGAGCAGGGGCGTTGAGCTCACCGGGGGGTCCGTACTAGCTGGGGGGTGGGGGGGGGGGCGTGCCCAGGGAGGCCTGCCCAGATAGGCTGTGCGCAGCTCAAGAGGCATCTGTGACGCAGCGAGAGGCGAGTGTGCCGCCATGCTACACAGAGGGGTGCTTTGTTTACATAGATCCGCAGGGTTAATTACACCCACCTCTCCAACCCTAACCACTCTGCTGGATTTCATCTCCTTCTTCACTCCTTTGCTTTCTGTTTGTCTTCATCTTTGTCTTTGTCAAAATCACACACACACATACATTTATAGTTCTCAATGTATTTTAAATATAAATCAATGCTCTGAAATAAAGCTAATGCGTTTTGGGTAGGCTACACATTACATCCAGTACAGTAGCAAAATCAAATGAATACCTAGCCCACTTTCTTATTATTTTAACCTACTAGTAACACAAAATAAACCACGCTGCTGCACCGTATATAGTGGTGTACAAAGCGAATAAAAGATTATTTTAAACTGAAACTAAATTATTTTAATTTTTTTAAAAAATGTTATTAAAATTATTATTATTTTTAGCTTGGCCTGCATAGTAGCCTAGACAATTAACACACACATACATGTTTTGCACATTTCACCCTAGACTTCCAACTTTTTTGGAACTGGTCTGCGACTATTGCAACAGGCGCAACGCTTTAGTAAATCTACTACCCCTAACCCTAACCCTTTGATGTAGTTTAAAACCAAAAGCTCATGGACACCGTTGGATTATATATATATATATATATATATATATATATATATATATATATATATATGATATATATATATATATATATATATAATTATATAACATCGCTGGGTCGTCACTGCACTAACTCAGAGGACGTGTTTGCTGTTCTGACACGGAGAGAGTGTTGAGCAGCATGGGGCAGGTGAACACTCCAGAGACTTAAAGATTCAAATAAGGGAACTCGGGCTGGCAACTGTAAAAATGGCAGAAAGGTTTGGTGCGTGACAGAGAGGAGCCAAAGACTGTGTTAATCCAGTAGGTCTTAAAAGAGAGACACCAATAACCAGCCAGGGTTATTATTTTGGAGGCATGGGTCATTACAGTATATATGGAGACGTGGGTCATCTGCACCCAGTAACATATAGATAATATATATATATATATATATATATATATATATATAATATATATATATATATTATATATATCTATATATAATATGGAGCCAGCATCGCAGCCGTTGTGTGTTTGACTGCAGCTAGGGACCTCGGGTCGTAATGTGGAAGTCGTAAGTTGTGGGTCCGCTCGTCAGAAGGAGTCAGTCTAGATCACATGCGTATACTAGATGGAAAACAACGCAAATGGATGGAGATGCAGATGGGTCACATTAGTTTACTGCAACTATGTCTTAGTTGGTGCTTATCTTGGCAAGAGCTGAGTTCAAATCAGCATAAAGTTCAACATCTACTCTCGTATAATGGAAATAATGAAGATCTGGATACACCTAGTGACTGCTGTGAATAGTGCAGCTGGCAACAAGGGAAAGACCTCATGACAGCATGGAGAGACAGCTGACAGGAGGAAAGAGACCCCATTGGGGCTGGCATGGGTTAGCTACCCTGGTCGGCAGTATCCAGCTCTATGTTTTCAAAGGTAAACAGGATGCTGGAGACACCCGCTCAAGTCTTCTAAGAAATGAAAGAGAAAAATACCCCTAGAGTCTGCGAAAGCGGGGGCAGAACATTGGATAACACGGTTAACGACTTAGGAACGGAAACGGATATGAGAATGGAGAGTACTTCACAAAAGACTAGTTCAAGATCCGCAGTTAGCAAAGACATGGAACTCCAGGTTTGTGTCTGAGGCTGGAGCAAGGCAACAATGGTCAGGAGTTTGAAGATTTATCAAGGGAGAATGAAATGCTTAAGGGAGAAAGGATTGATGAGTATTTACAAAGTCAATCAAGTCAGTCGAATGAAATCCAGCGACAGGAAGCAAAGCACAGTTCGCAGGATATCAGCACCCCTGTCATAGATGTGAGGAGGACTTGCATGGATACAACTAGTGATGAACCTAATGATCCTTGTGAACCCGGTCAGATGAACCAGCGTAAGGGAGAAAAGAACCTCAACGGGCACAAGCCTGGAGTTAGATGACCAAGAGCTTGTGAGAAAACTGTGTGGGACACAGTAAACACAGATCTCTATCTTACTTTGGAAAGGTTAAATGGAACAGTTGGAAAGAAGCTGGATAAATTTGGGAATATCATCTACGCATATGGAAGTGAGAGGTTTGGAATTGCAAAAAGGAAGGATAAAGTACAAACTATTCCTGGAAAGTCTAGACGGCAGCAGGAGATTCAATGCTTAGTTAGAGAAAGGAGGCAGTTGAGGAAGCAATGGAGAAAAGCAGAACAAAGTCAGAAAGAGGGACTCAATCTGTTACAAAGGGTCATAAAAGATAAGCTTGCAACATTGCGCAGAGCTGAGTGCCTACGGAAACGCTACAAAAAGAAAGAGCGCGCGAGAACTAACTTTTATAAAGATCTACAATGCTTGTAGAATACTTTTCTTTTGGTATAAAGACTCCACCTGCTCGGCGCCATGCTCTTGGTACAATAGGCTTCCCAAGCCAGCTTGGAGGCCTAATAACAACTGTCTTTGGTTGACTCGGCTCTGCAGTGGAAAAACAACCCAGGCTCCCCATAACCACATAGTCAGGGCTTGGAATGGAATTGATCACTTCTTAACCTCAGTTAGTTTTTATTGTGTTGTGTTACATTAAATATTTGTAATAAAATGTACCCCATATCTAGTCACTCCCATATTTGTAATATTTTGTAAAAAAAATAATCTCTCTTATCCATGGAGACTCATAGCATATAATTTTTTTTTTTTTCCCCGTCAACAAACATGTATTTAAAAAGAGGGTATTTTAGATGTGGGTAGATGTAGTTTAATTGTCTTTCTTATTATATTATTATTGTGTATTTTTATATAATCTCTTGACACCAAAATTGTAAGACAGCCCAAACGTTCGACATATTAACAAAACAACAGCTTGTGAATCCATTTAATAGCAGTAATGGATTCGAGTTACATTATCTGCAACAACTGATCTGGTTTTAACACAGATCTGTGATTATATGCATCTAACCAAAGCAGGAGTATTTTTTTAATCAACAAAATGTGTTTATAAACAAGCAAAGCTTAACTTTCGCTGTAAATGAAGAGGCTTGTGAACACAAAACACTATTTTACAATGTATTGTTACCTGTTAAGTCTTCTTTGCCCACATACCTTTTTGACTTGCTGAACAAAGATGTGATTGATAACTGTGTAAAAGTGCGCTGCCACATATTTGCTACCACTTTCCCAAATGATGCAAATATTCTCTGCTGTGTGTGTGGATGAGTGTGGGCGGGTCATGTGAGTAGTGCAGACCCAGTGAGAAACTATCATCATCTATGGTTGCTAAGGAATAAAAAAATATATAATTAAACATGTCTACTGGTGCCAGGTTTCATGTGGCTGGCACTATATGATGTAAACCAAATTTGCACCCCTGAGCGTTTTACACTCATGTAATGAGCACATTAAATCGCACGGCAGTCCGGTTGAGTGCGGGGCCCCCTAAACTCTGGGTCCCTAGGCGGCCGCCTTGCTCGCCTTGCCCTAAGGTCAGCCCTGAATGTAATGCACTTTTTTTCCGGTGTCCCAAAATGTGTCCCGCTTGCAACTTGTTCAGAATACCCCTGCTAGCATTTTGACTAAAACCAGGAAAAGTGAACATATTACCCCTGTTTTGACCTCTTTACTCTGGCTCCCTGTGCAGTATAGAATAGAGTTTAAGATGTTGCTGTTAATTTACAATTATTTACAGCTATTTGTAGGAGTTACTGACCATGTATCTTTCAAATTGCACTCTGAGATCACAGGATGCGGGCTGCTGGTTATTTCTAGGGTCAACAAAAGCAACACGATAGGTAAGGCCTTTTCTTGTAGAGCTCCGAAATTATGGGATGCTCTGCCTCTGTTTACCAGGGAAGCTGGGATCATTACAGTTTTCAAGCAAGACTAAAAAAACACACTTTTCTAAAATGGCTTTCTTATCTTAGTGGGTTTTAATGTAACTTTAAAATTGCTGCTTTTGTATTACTACTGTGTGTGTACTGTTATTGAAATCTGTTATTTAAACGGTCTGTTTGTGGCAGCTGTATGTGTGACCTGCTATACAAATGCTTTGTGGTTTGTTCTCTTTTTTCTGCTATGTACTGTACTGTGCTTTGCCATACTTTTGTATACAAAGCCCTTATAGCAAACACATTGTAGGTAGGCCTGCTGTTCAACGATTATTTAAAATGTTTGTATATTGCACGTGGTAAAAACAACATGTCCCATCTTTCATTATAGATTTTGTTTTTCCCCCCTCAATTTACAATTTAATTTGTGTTTTAGTTCTGGTAGTTAACCTCACCCCACCCACCAGACTAAAACTGAGGACTTGACAGGCAGATAAACGCGGTTTAGACTGTCAACAACAGGACTGATAGAAATGACTAATCAGTCATTAATGAGGAGCGATTTCCTATGTCTGTCGAATTTAACGCCGACCAAGCACAGACTAGCATACTGATACCGGGTGATGTGTATTTCAAAGCATTGTTATTAACTTTTAGTTAAGTGATTACATCGTTTTATAGCCACTTGGATGAAAATCAACACAACATTTTTCTGATTTTTTATTTTTTTTTTATTTGTATTTTATAAATTACAAGTGCGAATTAAACAATCAGATGACGTCTGTAAAATTGTCAAAAGCTTCCTAATTGTACTCGTTCCTTTGTTATTAAAAGTCGTTAAAACGTCTATTGTTGTCCGCGTCTGAAAGGATTGCTGTGTACAAGCTACAAGCAGCAGGTTGCGATACATGACAAATCTCCATAGATTTCCATGTGAATGGGGATTTTGACTTTATATTGAACTTCCCATTCCAATGGGTCTAGATGTAATGCATTCTCCGCACCAATCAAACCAGACAGTCGAGAACTGAAGGAGCACTTCTGTTTATCTGCCGTGTGCTTAGCTTTTAAGGTGGGTACAATTACCACGATACACAAGAAGCGTGCGACAGCTAGGTCTTCCTCCTGCAGAGATAAAGAGAGGGGGAAAAACAGTTTGCTATATGTGTGGCTTCCTCGTGTCCTTCAGTTGTATTTTTTGGTGTTTTTTGGTGTTATATATAAAGTCAAGGGCAGCTGGCTCTTTGAGCTAATATATATATATATATATATATATATATATATATATATATATATATATATATATATCAGTGCATGAGCGCCTGTGTATTTTTATAAATGCACAAGGCGTTTCTAAATCCCCATGCATGTTTAAAATGCATCAAATCTGACTTTTCTAGTACTAGGAACGGTATTTCCATTCTGACGATCAGATAGCCAAAACAATTGACCTGCTTATAGTCAGCTACAGACAAACAGTCAGTTCCACCTTAAGGTATCCACGCCTCTCTTCCTCGCCCACCCTCCACCATATACCAATCAGTGTCGAGCGGATGCGATGTATCCGGTTGCGCTGGACTGAGCAGCCAATGGGAGCAGTCTAAGTGAACAAACAGGAGCCCAAGATTCTCATTCATTCAGAGGAAGAGACCGCTGTGCTGCAGAGTTGTAGGGCTGTATGTAACCTGCTTCAGTATTTCCAAGCGGCAGTGCAAACCCAAACTTGGATGTATAAGTAGCAACATTGGACAACTGTGTACATTTACATCACGGTTTGAATTAGGGTGTATATATATATATATATATATATATATATATATATATATACACACACACACACACACACACACACACACACACAAACGGAACGGCGTCGCCAGACTTGACCGCACTCTACTGCTCCTGTCTGCTTGTTGATCTTCGGGAAAAGTACATGGATTTATTTTTGCGGAACTGTTATCCCGAAGGTGTCGAATGAATACAATCGTTTGGAAAGAACGCACCCTTTTCTCTCTGGATGTACAGACAGAGTTCGTTATGATCAGTGTTTATAGCAGTTCATTGGTGGGGATGGGTTCATTGGTTGGATCTTAGGTGTATGTATCGGTTGGGATTTGGGAAGCACGGATGATTGCAAATAGGTGCGTTATTTTCTTCTAATTTTATAAATGTGTGATATGCAACCATTGCTTTAACGTGTTTCGTCTCTCTCTCTCTTATTCATATATATGCATGCTTTGGATTGGTTTTTAATGTAATGTGTCTTAAGAGTCTTAAGATAATTGTATGATTTTTCTTCAATAACCGTGTGAGAATCAAAATCTTTAACATTGTACCGTTCGTGCTAGTTATGTAGGCCGTGTTTGTTTTTAGAAGAGACCTGTGCTGCTTTGATCAGGTTCGGAAATGCGCCCTCCTGCGGCAACATTTCCACTCCCCGTGGAGAGCTTGTTTTCATTCATAAGTTTTTCCTTCCTCTGCGTGTCCTCAAGATCTGTTTATTAATTTGTTCTTGAATTGCGATGCGGGTGCAGTTACACCATCTGCCTAATAATAATAATAATAATAATAATAATAATAATAATAATACTAATAATACTTGGCCTGCAGTGTGGGGATATTTGTTAGATATCACTAGTGTACGAGCACTGAATATTGTTTAAACATTGTAATGACTTTTTTTCGAGAGACAAGGTGTTTTTTTTTTTTTTTTACTGCGCGAAGTGATTGGCGATCTTGTGCAGATTCGATAAGGAGTTTAACACCTTTGCTTTTCCCCAAAAGAGCTTTGGCTTCCAAAATTCAGTTTTATTTACATGAAGGTACGCGATTATTTGCACCCTCTCTTGAATATCAGGTCATTTCGGTTTGAAATTTGATATTTTCTACGAATAAACGGTCACTTTTAACATTTCCAAATGTTTCTTACGCTTCTGGTTTAGGAAATTCGCTTTCACACACTATTCCAAGCGCGAGCGCTTGTTTTTTTTCCATTTAAGATTACATATAAGTAAATGTTTTTCAGTAATTTAACAATGTATTTTATATTGCATTTTTAAAAGAACCCTAATCTCAACATTAACATTAACTCGTGCACACAGAATGCACGTTTTAACCAGCTATTTGTTTTTAATAATAATAATAATAATAATAATAAATAATAATAATAATAATAATAAAAACCAAAAAACACCCCAGAATTGCGTCCTTCTGGACAGGATCGTCGCGTCGCGGTGTTGCATTCTAATATTAATTAGCTATACAGATGCAAATGGACAAGTATTTGTTATGAAATGTAGATGTGAGCTAAGTGCTGTTCTTAAGGTCTTTAAAAAGTGCTGCGCAGTTAGTTATGAAACTGTAGTAGGGTTACTTTTAACTTACCACTTTGGTATAGTCACCTCTGTTGAACATTGTTTTTTCAACTTTTATATTTGTTTGTGCATGTCCTGTGTTGTGTGATTTATTTATTTCTTTTTCTTTCTAAAACTACTGCAGCATGTAGTGTGTAGTTACAAATGAACAGTCCCAAGTTAAATTCTGAGTGTGCCAAGACATTGTTCAATTGGTCTTACTCTAGGGATAAAGCAGCACTGTAATCTCTTACTGAAGGAGAGCATTGCCAGGTGGTTAAAGCAGTTATGCAGTTTGTGACTTGCCATTAAACCTTTACTTGTATATAACCCAGACCAATCCTTGTGTTGTATGTATTTGTTTATTTATTTCTGTGTTTTATTTGTTCATCTCTGCACAGGAGTTCAGATGCATGCCAAGTCCACGGTGAATGTCGGAAGCTGTGATCCCCTCAGATGGAGCCCCAGAATCCACATGGCAGTGGCGGTTCATTAGTTGTGATTCAGCAGCCTTCCTTAGACAGCAGACAGAGGTTTGCCCATGAAAGAGGGATTCAGCATTCAGCCATTCTCTCACTGGACCAAATCAAGGTTATTCGGTCAAGCAATGAGTACACAGAGGGCCCATCTGTGGCGAGAAAGCCTGCTCCCAGGACAGTTCAAAGGCCAGAGAAGTATGAAAGGACTCATGAAATCATACTGATCAATGTGAATAACAACTACGAACATCGGCCTTCTCCCCAAGCAGGGAACGTGGGAGTGCAGTACAATGCTAGGGTGCCTGCAATGGGCAGGTCCACCAGCACAGGGAGTGCTGCAAGCTCAGGTAGCATCAACAGTGCCTCTTCAGAGCAGGGGCTCCTGGGTCGCTCGCCTCCAACAAGGCCTGGTCCAGCCCACCGAACAGACGGGCCTGTTCGGACACAGCCCAAGTCTTCTGCTTCGGTAGGGGATAAGCTTAAGAGTTCAGGGAAAGAGGAGCTCACGAAGCACCAGTTTATCTGTGAACAGTGTGGCAAGTGTAAGTGTGGCGAGTGCACAGCTCCGAGGACTCTCCCTTCCTGCCTGGCTTGTCAGCGCCAGTGTTTATGCTCTGCTGAGAGCATGGTGGAGTATGGCACGTGTATGTGCCTGGTCAAAGGGATCTTCTACCACTGTTCAAACGATGATGAGGGGGACTCATGTGCGGACAATCCTTGCTCCCTGTCCCAGTCACACTGCTGCTCTAGGTTCACGTGTATGGGATTAATTTCGACGGTGCTGCCTTGCTTGCTCTGTTACCCTGCAGCTAGAGGGTGTATTAAGATGTGCCAGGGCTGCTATGACCAGGTAAACAGGCCTGGGTGCAGGTGTAAGAACTCCAACACTGTCTATTGCACACTGGAGAGCTGTCCCTCACAGGGCCAGGCCAAACCTTGATTTCACTCGGCACTCTCTTCAGCCTTGCTGTTTTAATTCAACGTTATGCACCTCTCGGCCCTTTTACCCCTGGAAATCCCTCTCTGGAACAGCATGGAGTATGATGCCACTTTTGCTACCCTCTCCCCCTTTTACAAGCCAGTGTTTGCGTTTTGGTGTTGTTTTCAGCTGCTCATTAACACACCTGACTCATTGTAAAGAAGTGCTTTCTTGGGAGTGCTGTTCTCTGTGCTTCAGCTTGGTGTGAGACCATATCCTTACCATATCTGTGAAGGACTATCAAGATAGTAATACACTAGTATATGTATGTGTGTATAGCTATTACCAGATTTCCATTGCAGCCCAGACTGTAGTTGTTTGTACATCTTAATTATAAATGGGTGCCATATAAACTTACTATGCTGTTAGCATTTTGGTAAACTTAATTTACCACTTCGCTGGTGCGACTCTCTCTCTCTCTCTCTCTCCAAATCTGCATCCATTGTAGGCTCTAGAACAGATCTGTAGAGAGTCGCTTTCTGGGGCATTGTAAATCTTCTGTGCTAATCATTTAGGTCTTTCACTTAAACTTGATACTGGAAGGGCAGATTTGGTATGTATCCTGAAGAACATTTCTTGGTTTAAACCACTTTGCGACTAGCGACAGGCAGGGACAGTTTAATTATTAAAAGAGAGAGCTGTAAAGCAGTCTCTCATCTCTCTCTCTCTCTCTCTCTCTCTCTCTCTCTCCAAATCTGCATCCATTCTGTGCTGTTTCTAGGACCATCATTGTTGCATTTATTTGTGTATAAATCCTAAAGTTGAATTGACTATTTTTAAAGTCTGTTTAAACGTTTTTTGTTGTAAAGAATATTTATTATGTGAAGCTCTATTTTATGATATTTATTGCAAAAGACTGTCTTAAAATTTCTCATGTCTGAAATAAAAAAAAAAAAAAAAAATCAATATTTACAATATTTACTGAAAAATTAAAGGGTGGCACAAAAGAAAATACATATTATGTTAACTATAATGCAGAAAATATATTAATTAATGAAAAATAATTTCTACTTGTCCTGTGTCCTTCTAATTTCTCTAAATTCACCCATGATTCATTTGAAGTTTTGCCTGATTTTATAAAGAATGCATACAAATACACTGGAGGTAACAATGATGGATAAGGAAAAGGATCATTTGAAGATCCATGATGAAGAAATTATTTATTTTTTCTCCATAGATTTAAAAAAAAAAAAAAAAAAAAAGCCATATGTAAAAGTCTTCATTTCCTAGATTTAACAAAACAAGATTTATTAAAGAGTGAGCTGCTGGATTCCGAAAAATAGCGTTACATGTCCTCACGTGATGCTACAACTGTTTAAATAACAGACCTGTTATTCATTTTCATTAACAACATGACAGCTTTTCCACAACCTGTTTTTATTTTATTTGTAGCTCTTCAAAATGTTCTCTCTCGTGCACTGATAGTGTCAGGATTACTGCCCACATTGTCACACGTGTAACACAGCAGTAAGGATCCATGATGTGATATGGAACGGAAAAGCCAGAGCATTTATGTTTTTTTTTTTTTGCAGTGATTTAGAGGACAGATGTCAAACCCCAATGCACTAGAGCGGCCGTTGTGAAAAGAGCTTTGAAACAGACTTTTAAAGTTAGAAGTGTAAAAAGTTGTCGGGATGTTACCAATAAAAATCAATATGACAGGTCCATTATTTAAACTGTAGTAACACGTGGGGAGGTATAACATATTTTTTTGGAACCCCACTACTTACTCTAACACTAAGAACAGAAGCAATGTCCTGATCCTAGCAATAACCAGTTTATTGCATGACATATGTTTGTCAATGCTGGTGAATTTTAAAGTACTATATATTTATTAAGCATAAATGACCAATTTTCCAGTTAGATTTCTCAGTTCGCTTTGTGCTTAAAACATGCGATTTATAAAAAAAAAAAAAAAAAATAAAAAAAAAAAATTTTTTTTTAACCCATCATGATTTCAGTTTGATAGTTTTTGGAGTAAGCAAGCCTGTATGCATCTTTAAATTCCTGTAACCAGAATTGATCCTGTTTCCACCTTAAAAACAATCAAGGTTTGTGTACTATTTATAGATCTAGACCCAAATCAAGGGGCGTACACAGTCTTTCAAAAAACACATGTGTTGTATAAAACACAATCATTTTGATATGCACTGTAGCCTTCAGACATACATCTACATGATATTTTATATGGTGGCATTATGTTTCCTCCATTTCCTGATTGCTAACCATATTGCCTTTTCAATGATTTGAATCCACCTTCTAGTGAATTGTTTGTTGCTTGCCCAGATCTGACAGAGCTCCTTGTGGCTTTGACCACGAATATATGCAACGTCTATAAATACCAGAGTTTTCTTGGAGTAAGTAACCACAAGTTATTTTTAGATTCCTATGGTTTGAGGCCTGAGGGCTATGTGATGGGGTTACTGTTCTCAGGATTGTTGGATTGGGCTATTTGGGGTAATTGTAGCTCTGGTTACTTGAGGTAAACAGCAGAGAACAAAACATACATCTGGTAGGTTTCCATTTGATAAGCTAGTTAAAGTTTACCAACAGACAGTCTTGTTTTATGTACATGACAGCATTTGATATGCATGCATTGAGAAGATGAATAATATGGTAAATAGTCCCATAGTTCAACAACCATGCCTCTACTGTTTTGTAACACATGACCCAACAGAAAATGTGAAATATATTTATTTTTCCATGCCCATGAATTGAGTTGAAAAGGCTTTGTACATCGCAGTTTTTAACGGAGGGCCGTTGCAACTAAATAGCCCTGTCTTGGATTTCAGCTTGTGATTTTCTGTTTTGTTTTGCAGGAATGTATCTTTTGTTACTATGAATAGTTTAGTGCAGATTAGCAGTTTGCCAATTTCCTCTTGCCTTTCAGAGCTGCAATTTGAACTCCATTGCTGCTGGCTCTTGCACAATTGAAAACAGTAGAGACTTTTTCAGGTTCACTTTAGAGCTGTTGGACAGAGGGGAAGTGGCTAAGGCTCAGCTTTGCAGGTAATTAACAGTGGATAATGTTTGCTCAGGATCTGGAGAGCTGATAGAGCTGATAGAGTACACATTGAGCGCCCCACTCGCACTGCTTGCATTGGGATTTTTAGGGACAATGGTTCATGCTCTGGTTTTACAAGTAAACCTGTGACATAATATCACTTTTCAGGATTTAGTCAAAGCCCTTCCTGCTATTTAAAAAAAGTAAGCAACTGTGTACATTGTTTCAGCTGTCTTTCTTGCCCCTCAAACAACACAGCCCACCGCTTTCACATTTAATAGGTTTTGATTTGAAATGCCCTTTGAATTTTTCTCTGACCTGGTCTTCGACATTGCCTTCACTTAGGAGAGTTGATTGGGACTTGTTCTCACGCTTGCTCTTTTAACACCTGCTGCTAGTTTAGAACTGCTAGTGCATATCTATTCAGATTGAGAGCTGTGGCACTTGTGCCTTTACCTTCAATGGCTGCTTGTTTTCCAACAGTTTATATGCCAAACAAGGTTATTCAAGGTAACAGCAAAAGGGTCTATACTCAACAGTACTTAGTGCTGCATTTCTCCAGAGAACTGGGTGCAGACAGTTTGTAATGGCTTAAAGTCTTTGTGCGGATTGATATGTGAATTTATTGGAATGAGTGCTGACTTTTTTTGTTTCATTACGGCACTGGGTAATGTAACAGGGCAGAGAATGGGCGCGGCCCTGTGCACCGGAAGCGAGCAGCTTAACCTTTATGCAAAAGAGCCGGACTTGTCTGCATTCATGGTTATAGAGCTTTTAACCTTGTCTCACCAAAGGGACAGGATCCGTAATGACAGTGCATCCTAATAACAATAGGGTCTATTACATTGATCTAACTACCCCCACTGTTTAAATAAATAATAAAGGGACCAAAAAGGGACCTCCAACAGTATGGTGTTAAAAAGAAACTATGAGGTTATATTTTAATGCTTTCAGTGATATCTGTATTTAGATATGCCACTGTTCTTGTATACACTGTACTGTGTATGTTGTTTAAAATATTTTTTTATACAATCAGTCTATTAGTAACCGTTTAGTGCAGGTCATTTCATTTATCATGTAGTACACAATGGTGTCCAATGTAATTTACACTAGTTGATAGCATAACTTGGGGGAAATGCAGAACAGTTTTCCAGTTTCTGCTTTGCTACAACCAACAACCGCACTTAAATCCCTGCTCGTGTGTGGCTGCACACAAGGGCACGTTGTACATTTCAAACCACAAACAGTAAGGCTCATACTGTACTTTTACAAAAAAACAGAATATAAATTGAGCAAAAGTATTAGTATTTTTTCAAATCAAATGTATACAAAAAAAAATTAACATCTTATTTTTAAATATGAGCACGCGAGCCTTGACTCAAAAGCGGTCTTTATATCCAGTTTATCATCCAGGAATCCCAGACTGATCACCCATTGACTGAAAGGCTGTTGCAGGCTGGCATGTACAGT
This sequence comes from Polyodon spathula, assembly GCF_017654505.1. Classification (NCBI taxonomy): domain Eukaryota; kingdom Metazoa; phylum Chordata; class Actinopteri; order Acipenseriformes; family Polyodontidae; genus Polyodon; species Polyodon spathula. The sequence goes on along the minus strand of NC_054535.1, from coordinate 1,509,852 downwards.
GCATGGAGGGGCACCATGTAGTGGGAATGACTGGATTCACTTGGTTTTGTTTCTGTAGCTCATATCATCCCTCTGTCACACTGCCTCAGTTTTGCTCTATTCACATTGAACTGTCACTTCTAAAAAAGTGTTAGAAATAGCATTGGGAATGGAAACTGCAGCAAAAAAACTCCCACAGGATTTACAGAAGACCAACATGCAACCAAGCACAGTGCACCACTAGAGTAGCAGCAAGCAGCAAGAGGCCCAGTGCAGCCTCAGAGTGTTACAGGTGTGGAGGCACACACCTTGCATGCAGATGCACGTTTTAAGAGGCAGTATGCCATAATTGACAAAAAGTGCAGCGACAAGAAGGATGAAGCAAAGTCTGGACAGTTTAAGTTCAGAAAGCCCCAGACAGCACCCGATCTTGAGAGCACAGCCCAAGAGGAGAAGTGTCCTTATATCATGTTTAGCCTGCGTGAATACAGTGTACAGCCAATGCACGCCAGTGTTAAGGTTAATAACAATTAAATATAAAGACTGACACAGGAGCCTCAGCATCAGTCATAAGTGAGGACACTTAACGGTAGACATGCTGCCTGCAACAGTTCCTTGACCTCGAAGAAGGCTTTCTCTTGGGTTACACTCCAGTGTCATGATGTTTGTTTGTGTAACAGCTGGCACAGCGGGGCTAGAACAGTTGACAAATCTGGCAGAAATTCCCCACAGTAATTAACCATGCCCAGAAAACAGAGTTCTGAGACATTTCTGGGTGGTGGAGCTTCTTTGACAGCTCTCATGCTGTCTTCCATGGGGCAGAGATCTTGTGTCCAAGTCAGTCACACTTGGTGTCTGAAAAGTGCTTTTGCAGAGTTTTAATCTCACTCCTGCTTGAGACAGTATTTTTAACACTTGGTCCAGATTGTCAAGATACTCTGTTTCACTGGTTCCAGTAATCAAGAGGTCATCCAGGTAAATGGTAACATGGGGTATGCCTTGTAAAAGGTTGTCAATGGTAATGGTTAGGGTTAGGGTAAATGACAGCATGGGGTATGCCTTGTAAAAGGTTGTCAATGGTAATGGTTAGGGTTAGGGTAAATGACAGCATGGGGTATACCTTATAAAACGTGTTTAGTGTTCCTCTGAAAAATCGCTGGTGCTGATGACACTAAAATGGTAAGCGATTGTAATTGAACAGCTCACTGTACATGTTCATGGTGACATATTGTTTTGACTCCTCATCCAGTAACAGTTGCTGTTACGCATTGGCTCATAAACAGCTTTGGAAAAGATATTCCTCCTGTTAGTGTAATAAAAAAGTCTTCCACATGAGGTAAAGGAAATGAATCCAATTTTGATGTCTGCTTTAGTGAAATCACTTTTGCGTACGGGTGCAATTGGGGCTGCCCAGCATGAAAACTGTACAGGTTCAATAATCCTTGCATGCTGCAAACTGTCCAGCTGTTCTTCACCCTTCAGTAATCCCTGCATGCTGCAACCTGTCCAGCTCTTCTTCATCCTTCAGTAATCCCTGCATGCTGCAACCTGTCCAGGTGTTCTTCATCCTTCAGTAATCCCTGCATGCTGCAACCTGTCCAGCTCTTCTTCACCCTTCAGTAATCCCTGCATGCTACAACCTGTCCAGCTCTTCTTCACCCTTCAGTAATCCCTGCATGCTGCAACCTGTCCAGCTCTTCTTCACCCTTCAGTAATCCCTGCATGCTGCAACCTGTCCAGCTCTTCTTCATCCTTCAGTAATCCCTGCATGCTGCAACCTGTCCAGCTATTCTTCACCCTTCAGTAATCCCTGCATGCTGCAATCTGTCCAGCTCTTCTTCACCCTTCAGTAATCCCTGCATGCTGCAACCTGTCCAGCTCTTCTTCACCCTTCAGTAATCCCTGCATGCTGCAACCTGTCCAGCTCTTCTTCACCCTTCAGTAATCCCTGCATGCTGCAACCTGTCCAGCTCTTCTTCATCCTTCAGTAATCCCTGCATGCTGCAACCTGTCCAGCTGTTCTTCATCCTTCAGTAATCCCTGCATGCTGCAACCTGTCCAGCTCTTCTTCACCCTTCAGTAATCCCTGCATGCTGCAACCTGTCCAGCTCTTCTTCATCCTTCAGTAATCCCTGCATGCTGCAACCTGTCCAGCTCTTCTTCACCCTTCAGTAATCCCTGCATGCTGCAACCTGTCCAGCTCTTCTTCACCCTTCAGTAATCCCTGCATGCTGCAACCTGTCCAGCTCTTCTTCATCCTTGACCTTCATTGCATATGGTACTGGCCTGGGCTTAAAAAATGGGGTGGAACCTGAGAGTCCACAAATAACTGAACAGTCTCCCCATGAAGTGTGCCCAGCCCATCTTTCAACACATCTGGATACCTCTTAAAGACCTCTTGGTAACTGGTTGACTGAACATGCTTTATTTCACCCCAATGGAGCCATAGCTTCTGCAACCAGTTGCGTCCAAGAAGGCTTGGGGCTTCACCTTGGACTATTAGAAGTGGTAATCTGGCCTGCTGGTCTTTGTATTTTACATCAACATCCAGTGGTCCTTATTCATTTCGACCCAAGGAAAGCTTATCCTGTCCTGTGATGCCTCCCCGTTAGCATTGGAGCAGTACTGTCTCATCTGATGGAAGACGGAGCAGAAAAACCCATTGTATTTGCATCCTTTACACTTACAGTTGCATGGCGCACCAGAGTCATGGATGAACTACATGAAGCCCACTTTGGGATTTCACGTATTGAAAAGCTTAGCCCGATGTTTAATTTGGTGGCCAAACATGGATAAAAGCCTAGAAGAAAAAGTCAAGTAATGTAGAGTGTGTCAAAGTTGCAGGAAGACAGCTGCTTTGCGCCGTTGCACCCATGGGAATGGCCAGGCCATGCTTAGTCTAGTCTTCATACAGACTTTGCAGGACCTTTTATGCGTCACATGTTTCTGGTCTTTGTGGATTCCCACTCAAAGTGCCTTGATGTTCATTTGGTGAACAGCATTACTGCTCAAACCACCACTGACAAGTTGCTGCAGGTTTTTTGTATACACAGATTACACTGACAATGGAATGACTTTTACAGGAGTAATGTTCCAGGAGTTCAAGTGTAAAAATGGAATTCCACCCATCTTCTAATGGCTTAACTGAAAGGGCTGTTCAAACAATGAAGGCAGGATTGAAAAGGATGTCTAGTGGGACTGTTGAAACCAAATTAGCATGTTTACTTTTGGATTTGTTACAGCCAGACATCAGAGCTAAAGTTGAGTTAAAGCAAGCAAAGCAGAAGGATTTGCATGACCAGCATACAAAATCCAGAAGGTTCAATCCTGTGACTGTGTCTGGAATTTTAGAAAGGGTCCAAGCTGGTTCCCTGGAGTGATCCTGGAAAACAGCAGACCAGTTTCCTACATCATGAGATTGATTGATGATTCAATTCATGTCATTCAGCGATATCAGGATAATGTTCGGCAGGGCTCAAATTTTCAAGCTGTGGGTCGCCAGTGGTGACCAAAATTAGTCTCTGCCATCATTTGTGGGAGTGGGCAGGTCAGGTACAAAATAAAACCTGGTTTTGCTGATAGTTTTTTTTCCTCCCTGATTTTATAAAGCACTAGTTTTGTGGTTAATGAATACAAACGTTTACCTCAGTATTCCATGCATGGTTTGGTAGCGAGTTGTTCAGTATACAACTCAAATAGGTTTGCATGGAGTCAAGTGAATTCCGCATGGCAACTGCTAGTCGCTGAAAACAAACCGTTGTCAAGCTGTGTAACATCTGACTGGTGGACATAGCTAATTATGCTGACAACTTACATGATACAAAAAATAATAGATAAAAACTAAAATGAGGTGCTGTAGGTTTAAAGCAATGCCCATACTACCTGTCGACTTAAGAAAGCCCCCAAAAATTGAATTTCTTCATTGTATGAAATCTTACAATATTAGACATACAGTAAACTAATTATACATCTAGTTGAGTTAATTTTACTGGAGCAACGTGAGTAAAGTACACTGCCGTGCTCAAGGGTACAGCAGCAGTGTCCCACCGGAGATTGTTAGTGTTCATTTGTTGTAAAGTTGTTAATTTGTAATGCTCTTTATTGTCTGCCCTGTCTGTGGCTGTCCAGCTTTGGCACCACACCCTGAGAGGGTTGGCTAGTATAGTGGGTTAGCGTGACCCCCCTCGTTGACATTGTTTTTGGCTGAGTGCTTTACCATATTTGTTTTATTTGGGTATGTACCTGTTAAACTAGAAACCTGGGTGATTTTGTATGGTTTCACGGACCGTGATTATCACTAATCTTGGACTACCTGATGTTAATGCACGTAAATTAGTACATAGTACTAAAAAAGGCATTGAGTAAATTAATGCATAATGCACTTGTTACTAAAATTAATCTTCACACAACTAATGTGTTACAATATATGTTTATTATGTTTTTTAAGTATAAGTTATGATTCAAGGAAATGCATGCACATGGATTAGGGAGTGGTTAACATGTAGAAAACACAAAGTACTGATTAGAGGAGAAACCTCAAAATAGAGCGAGGTAACCAGTGGAGTACCACAGTATTACCATCAGTATTAGGTCCTCTGCTATTCCTAATCTACATTAATGACTTAGATTCTGGTATCGTAGGCAAACTTGCTAAATTTGCAGACAAAAATAGGAGGAGTGGCAAACACTGTTGCAGCAGCAAAGGTCCTTCAAAATGATCTAGACAAGATTCAGAACTGGTCAGATACATGGTAAATTGCATTTAATACAGAAAAGTGTAAGGTACTGCACGCAGGCAATAAAAATGTGCATTATAAATATCATATGGGAGATACTGAAATTGAAAAAGGAATCTATGAAAAAGACCTAGAAGTTTTTGTTGACTCAGAAATGTCTTCATTCTGGTACAGCCAACGTGTTGTTGCTAATTGTGCTTTGTTCAGTTACTTCAGTGTGTTCATAAAATTTATTCAGAATCTGCTGTGAAGAGCTACTGATATCAGGTTGTTTTATTTTTTACAACAATAAAACCATAGAGTAGCTGCTATTGCCACTGATTGCAAAAATTATTTTCAATAGATGTTTTTTTCTTTTTTACTTTTTCTTTGCTATACTAAATTTAAATAGATTGAATGCTCATACCACATTGACAGATAGCGTTCATAGGGTGCGTACAACGAGAACGGAGATTTTCTTTAATAAACTAGAAAATGGTAAATTACACAAGAAAATCCATGCTGTACTGTATTTACATTTTGTCAGGCAGATTGATTTGGAACACATTTGGAGCATTTACTTTGGCCCTAAATTTTTATTTGGTGACCAATTTTTAAAATCTAGGAGGCAGATGCCCTTAAGGATTTTGGCCAACTTTGAGCACTGTTCGGGTTCACTGTTTTTCTAAATCAGTAACCACTGAGATACCAGTGGAGTCATCTGTGTTGGACACCACACAGTCTACTGACCAGAAAGAGGTACCTGAAGGGCAGGACTTCTGATGTAGTTGTCCCTGAAATGAAACCAGAAGTTCAGTTGTCAAGGAGTTCCCCATTTAGACCTCTACCCCTTCCGGTGACACTGTCTCTAGTTCCTGTTGACAGCTCTGTCCGTTTCCAGGGAAACAACAAGTGTGAGAGTGCATCGGCCAGAGTGCCGTTGCAAGCGCCCAATAAAACTGAACCTGTAACTTTGTCCTGTGGGACTAGACTTAAAAATGGAAGGACAGTTGGGTGTTTGTTTTACCAAAGAGGTTTGGGTGTTTTGTTAAAAAAAAAAAAAAAAAAAAAATTGTTCAAGACAAATACTGTATGTGTTTGGGTAAAAAAAAACACTGTGAGCATTACAATTTGGAAAGTATTTGTGTTTCAAATGGCATTAAGCTTAAAGGGAGATTATAAGTACTTGTATCAGCAGAGGGCCTGGTGAGATCAGCTGATGCATTGCTGTAAGAGCACTGTACACAACTTCATCAAGTGTTGTTTCTAATAAAGGTCTTAAGAGGCATAAACCAATTGTTTCCTTCCCAAGTTACCAAATGGATGTTCAGGGTTATTTAAAGTGGTGCCCCCACACACCCACTGTGGATCTCAGGGGAGGAATTGCTCACTCTTTGTCATTCTGTAAAAGTTAACATTTATGAAAATCCTTTGAGTCAGAGTGGAAACACTGTCCTGTACACTGCAGAATAACAAAGAAACAAAGTTACCATCGGAGAGCTTTAAACTGTGGGAGCATATGAATCACAAACAGCTGGCGTAACTTTCCAAACATCATGTGTTTTTCGTTATTTTCTTAATACCATAAAAGTAGAAATTACTAATAGGGATCAGTGGAGTCATTTTTTTCTCTTCATATGAACTTTCTATTTTTAAAAATAGGAGGAGAGTGGAGCTCTTGGTGCCATCTGCATAAAGTTACTGAAGTTTACCATGGGCGCATAGGCGGAGGAAGCTTTTTACTACTGTGGGGGCGAAGCTTCCTCAGTGCTATTTTTAGTGTTCCCACCGAAACACAACTCCTGAGTTAATATTAAAAATAATTAAGGCCCTACCTAACTTGCAGCAAGATCTTCAAACAATGCAGCTCAATTGCAGCCAAAGCATGAAAAAAATCGCTAAAAGAATTGCGTGCTATACACTTGGCAGTATCTGAAAGATTTATACAGTACATTTTTGTTTGAAATGCAATGCCTGTGGTGTGAACTGTAAAAATACAGGTATGTCTGGGCTTGCTTTTGTGTTCCAACTTTATTTACTGTGAAATACTGGAAATGCACCAGTCAGTCTATAAAGCTTACAGGGCTTGATTTTTTGTAAGTGATTTAACGTAAAACATTTTTACTTATACATGTATATAAAATTGTCATGAAAAAAAGATTGCCAGGTGTTTCACGTTTCTACCATTGTTATAAATAAGAAAATGAAACACTGTTTAGCTTATTTAATTATCTTGATTAATAAGGCACTAGAACTACATTTCTGCTTTTTTTTTCTTCCATGTTTTTGCCGCAGTTGAGCTGCATTTTCATTGATTTGAAAAAGCAAAAGCATTTTTTGAACAGCAGTATTTTGAAGCTTTGGATATTACCGCAGGTAAGTTGAAACTGCATTTTGCTGCTTGCTCGAAGTGTAATTGAAAATCTGTTGTTTCCATCACCAACGGAGGAGGATATCAGCTGCAGAGCAGTGAAGAAAATGTTATTGGTCTTTTTTTTTCCAGATACAATGGCTGATCAGGAACAAGGTAGTAATTGGAGTCTGGAGTAAGTTAGGGAATTGTTAACTTTACGGGATGAAGAGGAGGGGAATTCACAAATGGAACGGATGGTGCACGATGCTGTAATTTATGGGCGAATCGCCGCTGCCATGTAAACGATCTGCTGATTAGCAGGTCTGAAAGTTGTACTCGCGCAATCTCTTTGACTGTGTGAAAGGGTTATGACGGTATTACACCTGCATAGATTGTGCAATTTCATGCTGTGTGAATGGGTATTTTAAATAATTCTGAGATGACTCAGTAGTGGCATTTGTGTGTGAAAGGGGCTCTACTCACTTATGCAAAAGACTTGGATTTTAGTCATCTATAAAACCAGCTGAGAACCCTGATATCCAGTGCTGCAGCAGAGAGAAGCTTCTCATGATGCTCACCTTGCCAGTATCCAGTGCTGCAGCAGAGAGAAGCTTCTCATGATGCTCACCTTGCCAGTATCCAGTGCTGCAGCCGAGAGAAGCTTCTCATGATGCTCACCTTGCCAGTATCCAGTGCTGCAGCCGAGAGAAGCTTCTCATGATGCTCACCTTGCCAGTATCCAGTGCTGCAGCAGAGAGAAGCTTCTCATGATGCTCACCTTGCCAGTATCCAGTGCTGCAGCAGAGAGAAGCTTCTCATGATGCTCACCTTGCCAGTATCCAGTGCTGCAGCAGAGAGAAGCTTCTCATGATGCTCACCTTGCCAGTATCCAGTGCTGCAGCCGAGAGAAGCTTCTCATGATGCTCACCTTGCCAGTATCCAGTGCTGCAGCCGAGAGAAGCTTCTCATGATGCTCACCTTGCCAGTATCCAGAGCTGCAGCCGAGAGAAGCTTCTCATGATGCTCACCTTGCCAGTATCCAGTGCTGCAGCAGAGAGAAGCTTCTCATGATGCTCACCTTGCCAGTATCCAGTGCTGCAGCAGAGAGAAGCTTCTCATGATGCTCACCTTGCCAGTATCCAGTGCTGCAGCAGAGAGAAGCTTCTCATGATGCTCACCTTGCCAGTATTCAGTGCTGCAGCAGAGAGAAGCTTCTCATGATGCTTATTGATGAACTGAACATGACTAACATTGATAAAGAGTTAGTATTGTGGTACACTGAAGTGAATCTGTGGAATATTTCATTTAAGCAATAGAACTGAAAGGAAAAAGGCCTTACGGGAAAACTGATCTTCACTTCCGGTACCTCCTATATAAAATGAAAGTGACCGTGGTTTGTTTTTTCTACTTCTTGAAAGAAAAGTTAAAACATGTAAAAGAATAGAAGTACCTGTAGCATTTTATTTTTTAATTAAGAGTTGATTGCACATTTAATTTAACATGAGAGCTAAGCTTCTCATGAGTAAAAAAAAAAAAAAAAAAAAAAAAAAAAAAAGTTTTAGATGAATCTAGTAGATTACTATTACAGCATTGCTGCTGATTGACAGACAACGTTCAGGGTGTGACTAGAGCACAGATTTTCTTTCATCAGCAGAAAAAGATCTAATACGTAAAAGGATACTGTTTACACATTTTCTATTATACAAATATACCTCTTACGTGCCTTAAAGAGACTCAGAGTTGGGATGCAAAAATATATTTGACATGAACATTTATTTTTGTAAATGTGCTGTATGTGAAAAAAAGCACAACTTTTACTTTTATGACTTCTGAAAATGTGTATGTGTTTGCCAGAAGCTGTCTGGTTCCAAACTGCATTTCTATATGAGAAAATGCATCTTGAATTGCTTTAATCAGAAAACAGAGGACATTGGGGAAACACAGCCGCGTGTGTTTTTCTGATAACAAACAAGCTTCGGAGCAGAATTCAAATTCAGCGTCGTTTTGAGACACGGGCGAGGGGAGGAGCCGACAGCACAGCAGAACAACGCAGTTAAACGAGGCAGTCTTCCCAGCGACAGCGAGTGGGAGAAGTACAGGCGTGGAAAAGTACAGAGCAGTTTAAAAGCAGTTTGAAAGCAGGTTGACGGCTGCAGAAGAAACTAAACTTCAAAAAAAAAAAAAACCCTCAACATGGTCTTCAAGCCAGTAATCTGTGACACCTGCTTGATGTGGGAAATCCGAGAAAACCCAGCGGAGCTAAACCAAGTGTGCGTAAAGTGCCGCGCGATCCAGGATTTGCATAAACTAGTAAGCATGCTAGAAATGGAGCTGGAAGAAGTGAGACAGCAACAGGATCTTGAGGAACTGGCACACCCACAATTCATGGAAGTCTGCATCACCCCTAACAGACTGAAAGCCACCAGGGAGATAGAAGGTCAGAACAGCTGGGTTCAGGTAGGCAGAAGCAGGGAAAAAAAGAAACTTCGTCAAACGTAACCACCAGAAATCAAAACAACCAACAAATTTGAGTCACTTCATTTTGATGAGCAGAACCAAATAAGAGAATAAAGGAACAACATCCAGGACCCCATTACAGTGGTGACCAGACAGCAAAAAGAAGGGAGGTCATGATTGTTGGGGACTCCATATTGAGAAACACAGCAAGTTCATAGTTTGGACCCCCTTACTACAACAGTGTGCTGCCTTCCGGGAGCCTCGGTCAAGTACATCACTGAGCTGGACAGGCTCCTAGAACGAACAGGACAACCCGGTAGTAGTTCCACATTACAAACAACATTGGAAGAGACAGACCAAAATCCCTGCAAAACAAATTCAGAGAGCTAGGAAAAATTAAAAGAGAAAACCAAAACTGTGTATTTTCTGGTTACTGCCACCTTGAAGCATATGGACAGCTGGAAATAATTCCAAACTGCAAGACGTGGTGCACATAAGGCTTCACCTATCTTGATCATTGGACCACATTCTACAACGAGGACTATCTGTATAGACGGGATGGACTGCAAAATAACAAGGGAACTGTCTACTTGGAGAAAAGATCCTCGAAGGTTCAATTTAAACTAGAAAGGAAGGGGGGAGAAATCAACAAAAAAACAGAAGGGAGACCGCATCAAAACAAGAACAACAACTTTAAGACAACCATAAATGTAATCTAAATGCTAGAAGTATCAGAAACAAAATTGAACTTGAAGCTACTGCACTAACAGGTAACTATGATGTGATAGGTGTTACAGAAACGTGGTTACTGAGAGTGATGGGGACGAATTAATATTTGTGGGTATACACTGTATAGGAAAGACAGGCAGACAGAAGAGGAGGAGGGGTTGCTATACATAAGAAACAGCTTCCCAGTTGTTCCTGGACAAAGAAAATTGAATGTGGGTATGTAACAGACAAAAATTCCATAATAATAGGAGCAACTATCCCATTCCCTCATAGCCCATGAACAATCATGAACTTGTATTACATAGGGGTTCCCCCAAATAAAATGGGAAAACATGGGTAGCCAAGGACGATTTTAACAAATGACTCTTTGAATTTGTGAACCACTTGAAATGCCTTGATTTAGTCTTTTCAAATAACGAAGATAGAATCAACTGTCAGAGAACCACTTCAAAACTGTCATTTGAAGTCAAATCCATGCTAAAGCTAAGGTTTACAATTTTAGAAAAGCAAATTATGAAGGCATGAAACAGAGACTGAAGTTTGGAGTAAAATAGAGAAAACACCCACAGAGAAGGATGGTTGTTCTTCAAAAACGTAGTAGAGGCGCAAAACAATTATTTGTAGACAAATCTAAATGTAAAACTAAATTGCCAAAATGGTTTAATAGATATTCAAAAAAAATATTGCATAAAAGGCACTTTACAGAGCATTAAAAAAGGACCAAAAAGAAAGTACACAGAAAGAGTACACAGAACTGCAAATGCAAGTCAAAAAGGAAGTTAGAAAGGCCATTGAGAGATAGAAATGAACATTGCTAAGGGAGCTAAAACCAATTCCAAAATGTTTTTCCAATATTACAACAGCAAGAGAACATTCAAAGAGGAGATTTGTTTAAGAGATACAAATGGCAAAATCGTAGAGGAAGAAAAAAAAATAGCAAATATTTAAATGATTACTTTTCACAAGTTTTTACAAAGGAAGATACTACAACATGCCCCACATGTCATCCAGTTCCTATCCAGTTTTAAATAACTTTAGCATAACTGAGGCAGAAGTGTTAAAGGGACTAGGAGCTCTTAAAATAAACAAATCCCCTGGGCCGGATGAGATCCTCCCAGTAGTACTCAAAGAAATGAAAGAAGTATTTACAAACCGCTAACCAAGATCATGCAGCAGTCTCTTGACACAGGGGTTACCGACAGACTGAGAATGTAATACCGCCACAAAAAGGGAAACAAAACTGAACCAGGTTAACTACAGACCAGAGATGTTTGCATAGAGAGATGGTTGCTATTCAGAGATGGTTTTAGCAAGGGAGAGATGGTTGCTATTCAGAGATGTTTGCTATTGAGAGATGATTTCCAGAAAGCTTTTGACAAAGTTGCATTAATTCTCAGAGAACGCAGTGGGATTCAAGCTATTCAGAGATTAGGGAGTGGTTAACATGTAGAAAACAGAAAGTACTGATTAGAGGAGAAACCTCAGAATGGAGTGTGTTAACTATTGTACAGATCATGTCCTTGCTATTCCTAGAGATGTTTGCTGGTATAGTAGAGATGGTTTAAATTTGCAGAGATGTTTGCAAACACTGTTGCAGAGCAAAGGTCATTCAAAATGATCTAGAGATGTTTGCATACAGAGACATGGTTGCTATTCAGAAATATGTTTGCTATATGGGAGATATTTGCATAGAGAGACTGGTTTTTGTTGATTCAGAGATGTTTGCTATTGGGGAGATAAAAAAGGCTTGCATAGAGAGAAAAGTGTTGAATATTCAGGGAAGTAATGTTAAAACTGTACAATGCACTTGTAGACCTCATCTTGAATATTGTGTTGGTTGCTGGTCAGAGATGTTCTAGAAAGAGTGCATAGAAGAGCGACCAGTTATTCCGGGCTTAAGAGATGTTTGCAGACAGGCTAAAAGAATTGAATCTGTTCTCTTGAACAAAGAGACTGTTTGCCTAATTCAAGCATTCAAAATTCTAAAAGGTATTGACAGTGTCGAGGGACTTTTTCAGCTAAACAAGGACCAGGGGTCATGGAGTTTAGAAAAAGGGGCATTCAGAGAGAAAATGGTTACTATTTTACACAGAGATGTGAGGGTTGCCCCAGTAATGTTGTTGAGATGGTTTCAAGAAGCTATTCAGAGATGTTTGGGATCAATAAGCTACTAACAACCAAACGAGAGATGGGCCGTTGCCTCCTCTCGTTTGTAAAGAGATGTTTGCTATTGAATAGACAACAGTTCTCACCCAATACATTTCCCTAATAAAGTATGGACTATGAATTGTTGAATCCAATTTCAGGGATGGTACGTATGATTTGATTAAAAATGACTTGATCAGTGCTTCCCGTTTTCAGTTGTGTGTATGTTTCCATATCAACTTCCCATTCCCTCATACCCATGAAGTCTGAACTTGTATTCATAGGGGTTAGAAATAGAAACATGCCAGTGATTTTAACATCTCTTTGAAGAGAACCACTTGAAAGCACTTTTCAAACTGTCAACTGTCACTTTTCAAACTGTCAGAATCCATGCTATTCAGAGATGTTTGCATAGAGAGATGGTGCACACTTTCTCTCAATCAAACTGAAGGGTCGACAACATTGTTGAATTGACTGTAGAGTGAATATGTTTCAGTACCTTCCCCGAGATTACGTAGAGGGCCAGAGTGATGAAGACAGATAGAATCCAGCCTTGCAACACCTCATATCCCCCTGTCTCACCCAAACTCTTTTCAGGAGCCAAAACAACTGGGATTTTCTAACTGAGAGCAGTTAAAGCTTTTATATTGTTTCAGAGGAACTAGTAGTAAAGATGGCAAACAAGTAGGCACTCGTTGTTTGTTAAAATAGAATCCTGGAGGGATCTTGCTCATCAGAGCCTTTGTGAAACACTAACGCAAGGCTCTCATTTAAGACAGGAAGTTTGTGAAACACTAACGCAAGGCTCTCATTTAAGACAGGAAGTTTGTGAAACACTAACGCAAGGCTCTCATTTAAGACAGGAAGTTTGTGAAACACTAACGCAAGGATCTCATTTAAGACAGGGCGTTTGTGAAACACTAACGCAAGGATCTCATTTAAGACAGGAAGTTTGTGAAACACTAACGCAAGGATCTCATTTAAGACAGGAAGTTTGTGAAACACTAACGCAAGGATCTCATTTAAGACAGGAAGGAGGCTATGTCATCATTACACTCGCAGATTCCAAAAGAATGCAAAGCTTGACAAACATGAATGAAAGACAATTAAACAAACAGAAAAACCCAATTACCTTGATTCAGTTACTCATAAATACCTATTCAGGATGTGCAGTCCCTGAAGACCATGAGTCCTGAGTGCAAAAATTGCACTGTTTTATTTAACAAATGAAAAGCATATTCATTTTACAAACCTAATTAAAAACAACTTAGGCAGATGTGGTAAACCCTTAAGTGAGCATGTATTTAATGTTAACAGTTGGCTTGTTCCTTTTTTTAAATCATTGTACTGGAATTGTTTTACATTTTGCCCATCCTTTTTACTATTTCTATACTGGTTGGGTTTTCTTTTGAGTCCTATTTTAATGTAACACCAGAATAAATCATTCTAGATTTCATCCCAAACTGTAAATACTCTTGAGAGTCATAACAGTTTTATACTAAACAAAAGTAAATCTTATTAATAAAAATGGGACTAACAAGCTGATCTCTCTGACTTCTAAAGTTGGAAACGAGGTCACCATTTCTTGGGGACTAGTAGTGAATTGGCTGTAGTTTGTCCTTAATCACCCACAGTAGGAACAAAACAAATGACCTCGATTCTTATCTGAAGTGAGGTTCTTTAGTGCAGAGTAGCTGAGCCACTGCCCTGTTGATATGCGAGGCAGACTCATGGTGCTGGCAGGCCAATGCAGTTCCCAGGGTATTCCTAAAGGAGTTTTGAATAGCACAATAACACTACCTGTTTAATAAAGTTAATTCAGTAAATTACTTCAGGATGTGTGTCGACTGCAGCTGGCCACATTGGATACCAATGGGAGCAAACATTCAATCTGCCTGCTATATGTTAATTATATTAATCAATGTATCCCTTGCATGTATCCCCTGCCATTTCTCACTAGTTCAGTCCTTCCCCATTTTGTGAGTTACTCACATGTCTTATAGATTTTGGTCATTTCATATCAATAAGCCTCAGGATTGTCCTAATTTACCCACCACGTACTATTGATTCTGTGAGAGCCTGTCTTTAGTGCAGTATTTGATGTAAAGTCTAACTGCTTGTCCAGAAATTGAAATCTACTAATGCTTGAATGACCTTGTCGTTGTGCTGTGTGACCAGGAGATGTTTCATGTTGTTACAGGATGCTAATTGATAAAGTGAGGCAAATCAAGTTGTTACGTATTGCTTCCAGTCACAACCAAAGCCCATTAGCTACCTAGTGCGCTGCTCATGAAACATACAGGGCTGAATCCGCTAGACTGTTACAGGAACAGGCCTCCTCTTCCCAGGTCGTGGAGCTCTGAATTCTCCCCATGCTCATCTCACAAGCCCTGAAGTTACTACTTACTGTTTCGAATCATGAAGAATGCAGCTATGAAATAAAGCCTCTCCTCTTTAAGGTATTCAAATTTTCCAGGTAGCAGCCAAGATCACAGTTTTTCACTATCAACACATGACCAAGGTAAGATTGCTTGTGGTGGCAGTTCCGTGTTCCACTGTGTGAATTTCTAAAGGACACCTAGTTGTCCCCTCACAATGTGTAAATCAGAAATGATTAAAAACACTGTGCTAACATGTTTGAAACTATCAAATAGTTCAACAGCACTTGGCACACTAGTTAACTGATAGAAATAGTCAAGGGAAAAGTATTTATTTCCCTCCAATCGGAAACTTCAGTAGCTTTTTCTATTGACTGGGCAGTATAGGCCAAAACCTCATCTCTGTTTTATTTAACATATTTTTTCCAGTTATTAGAAATGGCAACATAATCAATGGTCCCCCTTTCCATTGATTACCAGAATCGCAAAAATGATAAAGTTATAAACAGTTTTACTTAGAACCGCCACGCTGGTCAATGTGACCCATGCATTACAATGGCTTTTTTTTAATATAGCGTAAGATATTCTATAATTTTTTTAAATGCAGCAAACAAGACACGCCCCCTCCTCCTAGCACACACACACACACACACACACACACACACACACACACACATATATATATATATATATATATATATATATATATATATATATATATATATATATATATATATATATATATATATTCAATAATCAAGCCTTTGAGACAGAGATTGCTGTGATTGTGGATCTGTCAAGATGCCAACTCAGTGAAAGCATAGTTGCTTATTTTTCA
The DNA here is from genome assembly GCF_017654505.1 of Polyodon spathula. Lineage (NCBI taxonomy): Eukaryota > Metazoa > Chordata > Actinopteri > Acipenseriformes > Polyodontidae > Polyodon > Polyodon spathula. The sequence goes on along the minus strand of NC_054535.1, from coordinate 1,494,258 downwards.
GTGTATCTGGGAGACAACAATCCTTCATTTATTTCCACAAATGCAACTGGGAATATATCAGAAGAAAATATTTAATCTTGAAAGTAGTCATTTTGATTGGAATACAGCAAGCTACACTCAGATGCATACAGCAAACTGAAATGACAGGTAGGATAACAACTTATGTGCCTAATATGAAACATATTTCATATATTCTTTTTTTTTTTATATTACTTTTAGAAAAAAAAAAAAAACATTTCGATTTTACAGGTTTGTATGTGCCAGTTTACATTTGTTTACACAATAGTGTTCAATGGAACTGCATCTGTGTTTACATCACAGCTCCTGGATGCAGGCACAGTCAGCTGGCAGACGCGTACGCTCCTCCATAGAGTACACCTGAAGTAGTGTTATATTTTATTTTATGTAGTATTAGAAACAATGATTTCTGTTTTATAGTTTTGTGTTTACACCTGTACACGGGTATATGTACATACTCGTTTCTTTTGAAATGTGTATTTTATTATATTTTTTCACTGTTTGTAGTTGTGCTGTATATGCGCTCATTATAAAAATAAAGCATTTTATGTATATAGCAATAGAACTGAAAGAAAAAGGCCTTACAGGAAAACTGAAAAAAAGCGAACAATACTAGCCATGCTCTATAGCACTCATTATAAACACAAAGCATTTTATGTTTAATTTTCCATTTAAATACGGTGTTTCTGCAATGCAAATGTTAGATATGATATTCATGAATACAACTTTTCAGTTGTATCCTATAGTCTTTCATTTTCATAACGAAGCAGTTTTAAAATGTATGGGTCAAAGTGACCCATGTGGTGGTTCTAGTGTTAATTTAATCTATTGCATTGCATTAAACATGCTGGAAGTGGGGGATCATGCTGGAAGTGGGGGGGTCATGCTGGAAGTGGGGGGGTCATGCTGGAAGTGGAGGGGGTCATGCTGGAAGTGGGGGTCATGCTGGAAGTGGGGGTCATGCTGGAAGTGGGTCAGTCATGCTGGAAGTGCAGGGGTCATGCTGGAAGTACAGGGGTCATTCTGGAAGTGGGGGTAGAAGGGTGGGTGGAGAGGGGTCATGCTGGAACTGGGGGATCATGCTGGAAGTGGGGGGGTCATACTGTAAGTGGGGGTCATGCTGGAAGTGGGTCAGTCATGCTGGAAGTGCAGGGGTCATGCTGGAAGTACAGGGGTCACGCTGGAAGTTGGGGTAGAAGGATCATCCTGGAACTGGGTGGAGAGGGGTCATGCTGGAAGTGGGGGATCATGCTGGAAGTGGGGGGGTCATACTGTAAGTGGGGGGATCATGCTGGAAGTGGGGGAGGTCATGCTGGAAGTGGGGGGGTCATGCTGGAAGTGGAGGGGGGTCAGTACGACTGGAAGTGGGGGGTCATGCTGGAAGTGGGGGATTCTCAGTTATTATTTTTCTGGTACCTATTCTGTCAATCTGAGATATTAACATGTAAAACAACATGATACAGTGGCCCACACTCACATTGTTTTAGATCCTGTTCAATATTTGTACTTTTGTTTTGAAAAGAAATAACTTACTGCTTGTAGATTAACAAGTAACAACATGTACCAGCACAGGAACCCTTAATTTAGATTCTGAGTTATTGTAAGAACGTGGCTAGAATGATTCCATGCTTTAAATATGGAAATAAGTTGGCAGTTGATGTTTTGACTTTATTGCTAAGATATCCTTGAAATTAAACTTAGTTAGTAGAAGTTGAGATAGGAGAGGGGAGAAAGAGGAGAGAGATGAGAGGAAAGAGGAGAGACGAGAGAGGGTAAAGGTTAGTAGAAGTTGAGATAGGAGAGAGGGGAGAGAGAGGGGAGAGGAGAGGACACAGGAGAGAGGGGGCAGGAGAAAGAAGAGGAGAGAGAGGAGAGGAGAGAAGTTAGAGAAGAGAGAGGAGACAGGAGAAAGGAGAGGGAAGAAGAGAGAAGTTGGAGAGGAGAGAGGGGAGAGAGGAGACATGAGAGGGTAGAGGTTTGTAGAAGTTGAGAGAGGGGAGAGAATAGGAGAGAGGGCAGAGGTTAATAAAAGTTGCTGTTAAATATCTTTTGTAACACTGATATTTATGCAAAAGCTGCTCTGGAGACACTCACAAACACGTCCCCCCCCCCCACACACACACACACTAATAACTGTATCTAATATCTAATAACTGCTACAAATGTCTGTGGGGAACAGCACTGTCTAATTTTAAAACTTTTAAAAATATACATATCAGGTAACCTTTTCTTATATGAGTTAAATCATTTTTTATGCAAAATGTGGCAAGATAATATCAGTGAACAAAACTAAACTAGAAATATAAGGTAACTTTGTGCAAAATGTGGCAAGATAATACCAGTAAACAACACTAAACTAGAAACATAAGGTACCTTTGTGGATTTAGGGTTATCACCAGCCAGACTTAATTGCACAAAGCCTGGTTCAGTGCATAAAATAGAATTAAACAATATATGTATAGTTCAATCAATCAATCTTTATTTATATAGCACACTTCACATCAATAAAGACATTTCAGATTGCTTACATACAATACAATTTACATAAATGAGAAAATGTAAACATAGATACACTAAATAACACATTCATTATTTAACTGAATACAATAAAATATAATAAAATGAATTCATTTACTCAGCTAAAACTTGTATTTAATTTACACAGGTTTGAATCAATAGTTTATTTTGTTTCTGCTATATTTACATCATCTTGAGAAGTCTAAGAATCCCTGCTAAGGTCGCAACCCCAGGTAGGTCTCTACTTGTGAGCAGATGTAGTAGTGCTTTACTCTAGCAAGTAAAAGGCTGTTTGTTTGTTTTTTCTCTGTGTGCTTCTCTTGTTCCCGTGGCACTGTTAAACAGGACAATGAGATTGGGTTCTGATTACAACTTGTGAATTAGGGCAGAGGGTTTGAATAGGTGCGAATGGACAGGAAGCAGCCTGATTACAGCTATTGAGAGGCAATGCTTAAATAATGTTTGACTGTCAATGCTCTCATTAACACTGACAGGCCCCATTCTGAAAACACAAACTAAAGGTTTTATGGTACTCAGAGCAGTAAGAAATTATACCATAAATTACTGTGGCTTCCTGGAGGCTATCCGAATGAACACCAGGAATTATGAGCTAGGAATGACCACATGTTCTGTGATGGTTAGGAACTATCTTAAATGCCCTGTTAGATTTGTATGCTATGATATGTAGGCTTGTATCTACGAACTACAAACAGTGTAGCTAGTATCTGTAGGAAAATAAAACAAAATCTTCCTTTGTCCCGAGTCAGATCAGGTACAGGAAAATAATCTCTTTATCTCTCTTTTCAAGTTCCTTATCAATGAAATATTTCCTCAAACCACAATAAAGCCTCCACTGCCTGCCAAATGTTTCGGACTGAGCTGTAAGCTTTTTCTTCCTTTTCTTTTTACTACTTCCCAAGTGCAAAATTGCTCTTTTAAAATCAAAATTGAGGCTTTAAAATGCTGCTTGATGTTGTCTTTAATGTGGGCATGAAAACAAGGTTCTGTGTTTTAAGGGATTAACAAGTGGTGGAATGATTTAATCAAATACATAAATAAAAGATTAAACAAGGAGCCAAGATCAGCATTGAACTGACTTGCAGATGCTTTTTTTAAAATAAAGTGTTCACACTTGATGTGAAACTATTTCCATTAAATTCTTAACTATTCTGGACTTGAATAGAGCACAGCAATGCTCAGGGAAGCATGCTGTTTATTCAACCAATTACCATAAGCAGATTCAGCTTGGAATTAGAGACAACACACAAATCCTAGAGATGATGCTGTCTGAAAAAATCTTACAATTCTTCCGTATCTGCAGGAAAATCAGTGGGCTGATTAAAAAAACATATCCTTAACAATTTTTAGGTGTACAGTCAAAAAACCATTTTAAATGAATGTAGATTTTAATCAGATCAGTCAGCTTTCATATTGATTGCAGTGCATTTGAGGTTGGCTGTATCAAGGCAGTAAGAGTAAGAGCAGAATTCCTAGAATCCTGTGAATAGGAACGTTATTATACATCACTGGTGTTTTTTTACATATCACCCATTTCCTCATGACTCTCACAAACAGCCACCCCCACCTCATTACCAAAATGGTTTAATAGATCAATTAAAAAAAAAAAAATCAGCGAAAAAAGGCACTTTACAGAGCATTAAAAATGGACCAAAAAGAAAGTACACAGAAAGAGTACACAGAACTGCAAACGCAAGTCAAAAAAGAAGTTAGAAAGGCCAAGAGAGAAATAGAAATGAACATTGCTAAGGGGGCTAAAACCAATTTGAAAATGTTTTTCCAATATTACAACAGCAAGAGAACATTCAAAGAGGAGGTTAAATGTCTAAGAGATACAAATGGCAAAATCGTAGATGAAGAAAAAAAATACCAAATATATTAAATGATTACTTTTCACAAGTTTTTACAACGGAAGATACAGACAACATGCCCCACATGTTATCCAGTTCCTATCCAGTTTTAAATTACTTTAGCATAACTGAGGCAGAAGTGTTAAAGGGACTAGGAGCTCTTACAATAAACAAATCCCCTGGGCCGGATGAGATCCTCCCAGTAGTACTCAAAGAAATGAAAGAAGTAATTTACAAACCACTAACCAAGATCATGTAAGAGTCTCTTGACACAGGGGTTGTACTGTCAGACTGGAAAATTGCAAAAAGTAATACCGATCCACAAAAAGGGAAACAAAACTGAACCAGGTAACTACAGACCAGTAAGCCTGACTTCTATTATATGCAAACTTATGGAAACTATAATAAGATCCAAGATGGAAAATTACCTATATGGTAACAGGGTCCTGGGAGACAGTCAACATGGTTTTAGAAAAGGGAGATCGTGTCTAACTAACTTGCTTGATTTTTTTGAGGATGCAACATCGATAATGGATAATTGCAAAGCATATGACATGGTTTATTTAGATTTAGAAGTCCCGCACAAAAGATTAATTCTCAAACTGAACGCAGTTGGGATTCAAGGAAACACATGTACATGGATTAGGGAGTGGTTAACATGTAGAAAACAGAAAGTACTTATTAGAGGAAAAACCTCAGAATGGAGTGTGATAACCAATGGTGTACCACAGGGATCAATATTAGGTCCTCTGCTATTCCTAATCTACATTAATGATGTAGATTCTGGTATAGTAAGCAAATTTGTTAAATTTGCAGACGACACAAAAGTAGGAGGAGTGGCAAACACTGTTGCAGCAGAAAAGGTCATTCAAAATGATCTAGACAAGATTCAGAACTGGGCAGACACATGGCAAATGACATTTAATAGAGAAAAGTGTAAGGTAATGCACACAGGAAATAAAAATGTATATTATAAATATCATATGGGAGATACTGAAATTGGAGAAGAAATCTATGAAAAAGACCTAGAAGTTTTTGTTGACTCAGAAATGTCTTCATCTAGACAATGTGGGGAAGCTATAAAAAAGGCTAACAAGATGCTCAGATACATTGTGAAAAGTGTTGAATTTAAATCAAGTAATGTTAAAACTGTACAATGCACTAGTAAGACCTCATCTTGAATATTGTGTTCAGTTCTGGTCACCTCGCTATAAAAAAGATATTGCTGCTCTAGAAGAGTGCAAAGAAGAGCGACCAGAATAATTCACTTAAAAGTTAATTAAACTTAAAAGGCATGTCCTATGCAGACAGGCTAAAAGAATTGAATCTGTTCAGTCTTGAACAAAGAAGACTACGTGGCGACCTAATTCAAGCATTCCAAATTATTAAAGGTATTGACAATGTCGACCCAAGGGACTTTCAACCTGAAAATAGAAACAAGGACTTATGTTCTTATGTTCTTATGTACCTTGTATGCTACGTGTAGTGTGTTAATGTTGATGTATAGTCATTGGTACAAGGGATATAAATGGATCTGTGGTTTAAAATGTGTATTTGTATTTAGGCACGAGGATTGCACAGCACTTCACGTGCAAGTAAAATAATATGTGAGCACGGGGAATTGCACTTTTATTAATTCACGTGCAGTTGTACCGAGACTCCAATTGAATGATTGATTAGCAATCGAGTTTCGGTACAGCTGCATAAAAGCTACATGTTTTCACCCACTCGGAGTTGTGTGTTCGGTGAGTGGAGAACTGGTGTGGAGAGGAGAGAAATAATAATAATAATAATAATAATAATAATAATAATAATAATAATAATAATAATAATAATAATAATAATAATAATAATCCGTTGTCTGCTTGTCCGCTGTTTGTTAGTGTTTGTTTCGTGTAGTGTTAGCCCGTTTTGTTTCATCTCTTTGTTATGGCTACCAGTGCCGTGTCCTGTGTTTTGTTTGTCTTGCAACCTTTTATTTTCTGTTTGTTCATTTATTAAATGCTGAGCGCATCCAAGCACTCAGCTTCACCAAATTCCACCTCTCTGTTGTTTATTTGTTGGTTCCCAGTTCTGGTCTGACGTCACCCACTGCAGCCGTCTTTGTGACAATGCGTTTCAATTTTTTTGGTCTAGGAACACAAAATGAAGGAAAAACTTTTAGATGCCTTATGGGGGGAAAAAGTTTCATGCACCTGAACCAGTTTGTGGTGTAAATTTCCTCCTGTATTTGTCATCATTGGTTTGATTTTCAGGATTAAAAACATTAAACAATGAATACAATGCGTTTTATGATCAAGTTTCATTTGACTCAATAAAACTGGATTTCAACCCTGATTTGATCCAAAGTGAGACACACCATCAGCGATCTAATCCCACAGGACTCAATCAGGAAAATTGTTCAAATGTTTACTACAATTGAGACCAGATTAGAACCACAAATGACAAGCTAATTTATAGTAATTTAATCAATTTACCTGCACCTTTGATGGTAGCATTTCAAACCTATGTACACTTTAAACATTAATTAACTGAACAACTGTTTAATACATTGTAGTATCTATTTAGCCAATCCAATTTTAAAGCAAAGGAAGGAAATAGTCATAATGAAACAAAAAACTGGGATTTGGGGGATCTAAACTAGGAGAAATGTGATTTTGTTAGAAACCAGAATTTGAATTTAACCAAAATGCTCTTAAATGGCTTTCACCATATAGATATGGCGTTTCCATCCTTCTAAGTCAAAGTGTGCACCACAGATACAATAAAATTGAGTTTCCATCCTTCCAAGTCAAAGTGTGCACTACAGATACAGTGGAGTGGAGTTTCCATCTCTCCAAGTCAAAGTGTGCACTACAGATACAAAAAAATGGAGTTTCCATCTCTCCAAGTCAAAACGTGCACTACAGATACAATAAAATGGAGTTTCCATCCCTCCAAGTCAAAGTGTGCACTACAGATACAGTGGAGTGGAGTTTCCCTCCCTCCAAGTCAAAGTGTGCACTACAGATACAATAAAATGGAGTTTCCATCCCTCCAAGTCAAAGTGTGCACTACAGATACAGTGGAGTGGAGTTTCCATCTCTCCAAGTCAAAGTGTGCACTACAGATACAGTGGAATGGAGTTTCCATCCCTCCAAGTCAAAGTGTGCACTACAGATACAGTGGAATGGAGTTTCCATCCCTCCAAGTCAAAGTGTGCACTACAGATACAATAAAATGGAGTTTCCATCCCTCCAAGTCAAATTGTGCACTACAGATACAGTGGAATGGAGTTTCCATCTCTCCAAGTCAAAGTGTGCACTACAGATACAGTGGAGTGGAGTTTCCCTCCCTCCAAGTCAAAGTGTGCACTACAGATGCAATGAAATGGAGTTTCCATCCCTCCAAGTCAAAGTGTGCACTACAGATACAATAAAATGGAGTTTCCATCCCTCCAAGTCAAAGTGTGCACTACAGATACAGTGGAATGGAGTTTCCATCTCTCCAAGTCAAAGTGTGCACTACAGATACAGTGGAGTGGAGTTTCCCTCCCTCCAAGTCAAAGTGCGCACTACAGATACAATGAAATGGAGATTCCATCCCTTCAAGTCAAAGTGTGCACTACAGACACAGTAGAATGGAGTTTCCCTCCCTCCAAGTCAAAGTGTTCACTACAGACACAGTGGAATGGAGTTTCCATCCCTCCAAGTCAAAGTGCACTAAAGATACAGTGGAATGGAGTTTCCATCCCTCCAAGTCAAAGTGCACTAAAGATACAGATACACATACAGAATTTTTACAACCCGTGTCTGAAAAGCACAGCTATATTAGAGATGTGGGACTTGAACGAATGCATCTGCCTTCTTTGCCTGCATATCTGACACCATTATTCTCAGATGAATTTGGAGAAAACCAAAAAGAGAAGTGAAACCAGCTGTTTGGAAATGCCTTTCATTTACGATGCAAGTGTCATGCAAGCCAATAACAGGTGGAAGCATTGCCTCAATCAAATGCTCAATTTCCTTTAACAGCAAAATGAAACAAAATGTGATGTGGTGGTCATTAAATCTATCTACCCAGGCCATTAATATACAGTATGCAGGGACAGCTGACAATAAAACACACTGCAGTGCCACTATACTTAGTCAGAACAAAACACTTCCAAACCACGTGAAGCCTTGAGCGGCAGGTGCACACATAAAAATAACTGCGGTCAAGTTGAGGTTCTTGTAAAGTAAAAAGGGTGCAGTGCTCATGTAATGCACTGCTGTTAAGGACTCTGTCCCCTGCAGGAGAGGTGAGATTAACCCTTTGCAGTCCTATGTCGGACCAGGTCCGACATTACAATTTTCCCTTTACAGTCCAATGTCGGATCCTGTCTGATATCATCAAAAAGGTGTAAAGCACAGGTCTCTATTCATTTTTTTTCTCCGGAAAAAGCTGAGAAAAACTTTTCAATGGCCGAGCGAGACCGATAGGTGTCGAACTAAAACTGAAAAAAAAGGCTGTATCTCATAGGCCCATGCATTACAGAGATAACACGGACATAACAAAGGAGGTAGCTGCTTCTGCATCCAGCCAGTGGCACTGGAATCATTTTTAAAGTGGGGGTGCTGAAAGCCATTGAACAAAACTGTAACCCCTGTATATGATGGAAGCCATGCAAAGCTACAGCACCCCTAGTTCCAGCGCCCTTGCATCCAGCACTCAAAGAATATCACAGACATTTGGAGAGCTTTTTGGAGATGTTATAGAAATAAAATAACAACTTGGATTGCATTATTGAGGAGTTTGGCAATAAAACGAATGATCAGGAGAGGATTTATCAGTATGCACGTCTATAAAGAGGTATGTGAAAAATACAGCGAACAAGGGGTGGGGCTTGGCTGGAGATACAGGACTGAGTGTCCTTTTGCGATTCAATGCCTTTTAAACCTGTTTTACTTTAAAAAAAAAAGAAAAATTAAACAGAACCTGTGAAAATAAATTGGACCTGGTAAAATTTGGAATAAAATGGAAAATGCGGAAGACTACAATAAAACACTAACAATTTGTTGTATATCCATATAAAAATAGAAAAATGTTTTCTGCCAACCTTGACTTTTTCTCTGCAGCTGATAAAAAGTAAACTCTGGAAACTCTATTAACATTTTATTTTTAGCAATATAACGTAGGATAACTGCTAAAAAAGGATAAACCAAGCTGGAAATATAAAATAAATTCTATTTTTGGATGTCCTAGCATATGGATTAGAGTAAAATATGTCAAAGAGTGCATGTCAGAGTCAAAATTTTTACACTTTCATCCGTAGAAGGATTTAGTGTGCTTTTCATGAATCTCGCCAGTGCACTGAATTTTTAATACATGTCAAAATATTTTTTTGCATATAGTAGCCACGTCAGTTGTGCAAACTTTAAGCTTCAAAAGTTTAAGGAAGCTAGTCAAGGTTGCACAATGAGCAGCCGCTACTGATATTGCAAAGCACAGTTTGCTACTGGAAATTCTGATCCTCTTGTCTGGGTTTTATATTTCTGCATTTTTGGGAAATGCTCTCATGGTACAAGTCTTGTGAAAGCTATTGGAAGACTTTGACTGGGGCTGGGGTTGAAAAGTTGAGAACACTGTAGGTGCTGTTGTGTACATTTCCTCATTTGCATTTGAATGAGACCTGTGTGTTGACTTCGTGCCCGGTTTCTGCTGTAGCGTCCTTCAAAATATGCCTTTGTTGGTTTCTAGCTCTGTTGAGTCCACTCTTTGAGGCAGGGGAGGGGTAGGGTAGGGTGGGGGTGGTGGGGCATATTGAGTTTGGTAAGTCAGACAGAACACTCAACAGGAAGGAAGGGTGAAGGGGTTCTCTAGTGCCATTGTCTGGGCAACGAGGCTTTAGCAGCCAAAATAACTGTTTAGTCTATAGGGTGCACTTGAGTTCCAGACTGGTTCACAGAGTGGAGAGGGAAGAAGAAAGGTAGCAGCTAAAGGAAGGGTCTGAATGTCTGGGTCCATCAATATGCAAATATATTGTCATGTTTATATTTTCAATTGATCTGCTAAGCAAATTCAGGTTCTAAGGAGCAAAGTATTAAAGGTTAGTGGCCAAGTTTTAAATGAGTACAACATTGACTGTATTTCTGTATGAATGTGGAACTGTGCTATGTAACTGTGGAAAGCAATGTCAATCTGGTTCTTATCGGGGTGTAACTGTGGAAAGCAGTGTCGATCCTGTTCTTATCGGGGGGTAACTGGAAAGCAGTGTTGATCTGGTTCTTATCAGGGTGTAACTGTGGAAAGCAGTGTCAATCTGGTTCTTATCGGTGGTAGCTGGAAAGCAGTGTCGATCTGGTTCTTATCAGGGTGTAGCTGTGGAAAGCAGTGTCAATCTGGTTCTTATCAGGGTGTAACTGTGGAAAGCAGTGTCAATCTGGTTCTTATCGGTGGTAACTGGAAAGCAGTGTCGATCTGGTTCTTATCGGGGTGTAGCTGTCGAAAGCAGTGTCAATCTGGTTCTTATCAGGGTGTAACTGTGGAAAGCAGTGTCAATCTGGTTCTTATCGGGGTGTAACTGGAAAGCAGTGTCGATCTGGTTCTTATCGGGGTGTAACTGTGGAATGCAGTGTCAATCTGGTTCTTATCGGGGTGTAACTGTGGAAAGCTGTGTCAATCTGGTTCTTATCGGGGTGTAACTGTGGAAAGCAGTGTCAATCTGGTTCTTATCGTTGGTAACTGGAAAGCAGTGTCGATCTGGTTCTTAACAGGGTGTAACTGTGGAAAGCAAGGTCGATCCTGTTCTTATCGGGGTGTAACTGGAAAGCAGTGTCGATCTGGTTCTTATCAGGGTGTAACTGTGGAATGCAGTGTCAATCTGGTTCTTATCGGGGTGTAACTGTGGAAAGCTGTGTCAATCTGGTTCTTATCGGGGTGTAACTGTGGAAAGCAGTGTCAATCTGGACTTTATCGGGGTGTAACTGTGGAAAGCAGTGTCGATCCTGTTCTTATCAGGGGTGTAACTGGAAAGCAGTGTCGATCTGGTTCTTATCAGGGTGTAGCTGTGGAAAGCAGTGTCAATCTGGTTCTTATCGGGGTGTAACTGGAAAGCAGTGTCGATCTGGTTCTTATCAGGGTGTAGCTGTGGAAAGCAGTGTCAATCTGGTTCTTATCGGGGTGTAACTGTGGAAAGCAGTGTCGATCTGGTTCTTATCAGGGTGTAACTGTGGAATGCAGTGTCAATCTGGTTCTTATCAGGGTGTAACTGTGGAAAGCAGTGTCGATCTGATTCTTATCAGGGTGTAACTGTGGAATGCAGTGTCAATCTAGTTCTTATCAGGGTGTAACTTTGGAAAGCAGTGTTGATCCTGTTCTTATCGGGGTGTAACTGGAAAGCAGTGTCAATGTGGTCCTTATTGGGGTGTAACTGGAAAGCAGTGTCAATGTGGTCCTTATTGGGGTGTAACTGTGGAAAGCAGTGTCGATCCTGTTCTTATCGGGGTGTAACTGGAAAGCAGTGTCGATCTGGTTCTTATCAGGGTGTAACTGTGGAAAGCAGTGTCAATCTGGTTCTTATCGTTGGTAACTGGAAAGCAGTGTCGATCTGGTTCTTAACAGGGTGTAACTGTGGAAAGCAACGTCGATCCTGTTTTTATCGGGGTGTAACTGGAAAGCAGTGTCGATCTGGTTCTTATCAGGATGTAACTGTGGAAAGCAGTGTCAATCTGGTTCTTATCGGTGGTAACTGGAAAGCAGTGTCGATCTGGTTCTTATCAGGGTGTAGCTGTGGAAAGCAGTGTCAATCTGGTTCTTATCAGGGTGTAACTGGAAAGCAGTGTCGATCTGGTTCTTATCAGGGTGTAACTGTGGAAAGCAGTGTCAATCTGGTTCTTATCGGGGTGTAACTGTAGCAGTGTCGATCTGGTTCTTATCAGGGTGTAACTGTGGAATGCAGTGTCAATCTGGTTCTTATCAGGGTGTAACTGTGGAAAGCAGTGTCGATCTGATTCTTATCAGGGTGTAACTGTGGAATGCAGTGTCAATCTAGTTCTTATCAGGGTGTAACTTTGGAAAGCAGTGTTGATCCTTTTCTTATCGGGGTGTAACTGGAAAGAAGTGTCAATGTCGTCCTTATTGGGGTGTAACTGTGGAAAGCAGTGTCGATCCTGTTCTTATCGGGGTGTAACTGGAAAGCAGTGTCGATCTGGCTCTTGTCAGGGTGTAACGGTGGAAAGCAGTGTCAATCTGGTTTTTATCAGGGTGTAACTGTAGAAAGCAGTGTCGATCTGGTTCTTATCAGGGTGTAGCTGTGGAAAGCAGTGTCAATCTGGTTCTTATTGGGGTGTAACTGGAAAGCAGTGTCGATATGGTTCTTATCGAGGTGTAACTGTGGAAAGCAGTGTCGATCTGGTTCTTGTCAGGGTGTAACGGTGGAAAGCAGTGTCAATCTGGTTTTTATCAGGGTGTAAGTGTGGAAAGCAGTGTCAATCTGGTTCTTATCAGGGTGTAACTGTGGAAAGCAGTGTCAATCTGGTTCTTATCAGGGTGTAAGTGTGGAAAGCAGTGTCAATCTGGTCATTATCGGGGTGTAACTGTGGAAAGCAGTGTCGATCCTGTTCTTATCGGGGTGTAACTCGAAAGCAGTGTCGATCTGGTTCTTATCAGGGTGTAACTGTGGAAAGCAGTGTCAATCTGGTTCTTATCGTTGGTAACTGGAAAGCAGTGTCAATCTGGTTCTTATCGGGGTGTAGCTGTCGAAAGCAGTGTCAATCTGGTTCTTGTCGTTGGTAACTGGAAAGCAGTGTCAATCTGGTTCTTATCGGGGTGTAGCTGTCGAAAGCAGTGTCAATCTGGTTCTTATTGGTGGTAACTGGAAAGCAGTGTCGATCTGGTTCTTATCAGGGTGTAGCTGTGGAAAGCAGTGTCAATCTGGTTCTTGTTGGGGTGTTACTGGAAAGCAGTGTCGATCTGGTTCTTGTCAGGGTGTAACGGTGGAAAGCAGTGTCCATCTGGTTTTTATCAGGGTGTAACTGTAGAAAGCAGTGTCGATCTGGTTCTTATCAGGGTGTAGCTGTGGAAAGCAGTGTCAATCTGGTTCTTATTGGGGTGTAACTGGAAAGCAGTGTCGATATGGTTCTTATCGAGGTGTAACTGTGGAAAGCAGTGTCGATCTGGTTCTTATCGGGGTGTAACTGGAAAGCAGTGTCAATCTGTTTTTTATCAGGGTGTAAGTGTGGAAAGCAGTGTCAATCTGGTTCTTATCAGGGTGTAAGTGTGGAAAGCAGTGTCAATCTGGTTCTTATCCGGGTGTAACTGGAAAGCAGTGTCGATCTGGTTCTTGACAGGGTGTAACTGTGGAAAGCAGTGTCGATCTTGTTCTTATCGGGGTGTAACTGGAAAGCAGTGTCAATCTGGTTCTTATCGGGGTGTAACTGTGGAAAGCAGTGTCAATCTGGTTCTTATCGGGGTGTAACTGTGGAAAGCAGTGTCAATCTGTGGGGTGTAACTGGAAAGCAGTGTCAATCTGGTTCTTATCGGGGTGTAACTGTGGAAAGCAGTGTCTATCTGGTTCTTATCGGGGTGTAACTGGAAAGCAGTGTCGATCTGATTCTTATCAGGGTGTAACTGTGGAAAGCAGTGTCGATCTGTTTCTTATCGGGGTGTAACTGGAAAGCAGTGTCGATCTGGTTCTTATCGGGGTGTAGCTGTGGAAAGCAGTGTCAATCTGGTTCTTATCGGGGTGTAACTGGAAAGCAGTGTCGATCTGGTTGTTATCAGGGTGTAACTGTGGAAAGCAATGTCGATCCTGTTCTTATCAGGGTGTAACTGGAAAGCATTGTCAATTTGGTTCCTACCGGTGTGTAACTGTGGAAAGCAGTGTCAATCTCGTTCTTATTGGGGTGTAGCTGTGGAAAGCAGTGTCGATCTGGTTCTTATCGGGGCCTAACTGGAAAGCAGTGCTGATCTTTTTCTTATTGGGGTGTAACTGGAAAGCAGTGTCGATCTTGTTCTTATCTGGGTGTAACTGGAAAGCAGTGTTGAAATAGTTCTTATTGGGGTGTAACTGGAAAGCAGTGTCGATCTGGTTCTTATCGGGGTGTAACTGTGGAAAGCAGTGTCGATCTGTTTCTTATCGGGGTGTAACTGGAAAGCAGTGTCGATCTGGTTCTTATCGGGGTGTAGCTGTGGAAAGCAGTGTCAATCTGGTTCTTATCGGGGTGTAACTGGAAAGCAGTGTCGATCTGGTTGTTATCAGGGTGTAACTGTGGAAAGCAATGTCGATCCTGTTCTTATCAGGGTGTAACTGGAAAGCATTGTCAATTTGGTTCCTACCGGTGTGTAACTGTGGAAAGCAGTGTCAATCTCGTTCTTATTGGGGTGTAGCTGTGGAAAGCAGTGTCGATCTGGTTCTTATCGGGGCCTAACTGGAAAGCAGTGTTGATCTTTTTCTTATTGGGGTGTAACTGGAAAGCAGTGTCGATCTTGTTCTTATCTGGGTGTAACTGGAAAGCAGTGTTGAAATAGTTCTTATTGGGGTGTAACTGGAAAGCAGTGTCGATCTGGTTCTTATCGGGGTGTAACTGTGGAAAGCAGTGTCTATCTGGTTCTTCTCGGGGTGTAACTGTGGAAAGCAGTGTCGATCTGGTTCTTATCGGGGTGTAGCTGTGGAAAGCAGTGTCAATCTGGTTCTTATCGGGGTGTAACTGGAAAGCAGTGTCGATCTGGTTGTTATCAGGGTGTAACTGTGGAAAGCAATGTCGATCCTGTTCTTATCAGGGTGTAACTGGAAAGCATTGTCAATTTGGTTCCTACCGGTGTGTAACTGTGGAAAGCAGTGTCAATCTCGTTCTTATTGGGGTGTAGCTGTGGAAAGCAGTGTCGATCTGGTTCTTATCGGGGCCTAACTGGAAAGCAGTGTTGATCTTTTTCTTATTGGGGTGTAACTGGAAAGCAGTGTCGATCTTGTTCTTATCTGGGTGTAACTGGAAAGCAGTGTTGAAATAGTTCTTATTGGGGTGTAACTGGAAAGCAGTGTCGATCTGGTTCTTATCGGGGTGTAACTGTGGAAAGCAATGTCTATCTGGTTCTTCTCGGGGTGTAACTGTGGAAGGCTAAGATGGTCTGTGGTCTCACTGATTTTTTTTCTTTTAGGTATCAGAGGCGGCTGTCATTAGTGACAAGAAAATTGTTTAAGAGCATGAACAGAATCAGAAATGCAATCAGAGTGGGCTTTAATGATCTGCAGTGACCGACTTGATTTATATTTATAATCTGCAGGTCTCTACTCTCAGTGACAGGATGCTGGATAAAGCAGCATTCTTTGCAGCAGAACAAGCCATGGGGTGAAGAGTAGTGAAGTTTTCTTGACCTAGCTGTTCTGCCTACTGCTTTCTGATTGGAAGAATACAATTTCTATGATTGGGTGAATGCTAAACTTATGCAATGTTGAAGCTGATCCCTCTTCAAATGGCATTATTTGTCTCTTGAAAGTAATCAGACATAAAGGCTTAAGTTACATTAAGCCATTTATGTTGTCTAGTTTAAACCCACCTTCCAAGTAAATGGTAGTGACAGCATGTGTTACTTGTATTAATTCACACACCTTATCCAGTCTGAAGACTCCCTAACACTCACTCGAGTCTCCCTACATCTGCAAACCAGCCCAGATTGGACCCTTTTATTAACCCTTTGCAGTCCATTTGTTCAGCCCTTGTCAGGCATGTCAGGACCAATTTATTTTCACAAGCGCTGTTTATTTTTACACGTGCTGTTTAATTATTTTTTTTTCAGGGTAAAACAGGTTCAGGTCAGGTTTAAAAGGCACTGAATCTCAAAAGGACACTCAGTACTGTATCTCCAGCCAGGCCCCACCCCTTGTTCGTTGTATTTTTCACATACCTCTTTATAGATGTGCACACTGATAAATCCTCTCCTGATCACTCGTTCTTTCACCAAACTACTCAATAATGTGATCCAAGTTAATATATTATTAATATAATATCTCAAAAAGCTCTGCAAATGTCTGTGATAGTCTTTGAGCGCTGGATGCAGAAGCAGGGAAAATTGTAATGTCGGATCTGGTCTGATAAAGGACCACAAAGGGTTAAGTACTTTTTACAAGATGTTTGAAGCTGAGCCAGAAAACATTATCCTTTAACACTTTAGCGTACGGCTCCTTTAGAAGTGGTTATAAACAATAGCCACAAAAATAAGTGAAGAAACACATTCATGCAGTCTTTTAAAAGATATATGTATATTTCTGTTAGGCAGAAATTTCTGTGTAACAATTCTTTTCTGATTACACCGGGCACTGTTTCCTGTGCATTCCCATTGGGTAATTTAAAACTGGTTGCTGGATTTGTTTGGAAACCCATTTGCCACACATGCTTCCACTTTCTGTGTAGTCTTTTGGTCTGTAATGTGTACAAGTTTACATTCATTAGGGTGCACTCAGACTGCACGGTGAAGGTTAAGCCTTGTGTTTCCTCAGGAATGGTAGGCCTGAGGTTCTGTTGCTAGGAAGCAGAAGAGCTTCAGCTGTTACCGTTTCCTTTTAAGTATACTGCAGGCCTTATTACAGCATTTAGGCCAAACAATTGGCGTTATTATGTGCAGCAACTTCCTCTGTAAGTAATAAATTAACTCAAGATATTGTACTGGGTGATTAATGTTGCCAAAGGCCATTGATATGAACTATAGACATTAATCGTACCATATTTTATAAAGGAAAGACCATTTTGCTAGGCTTTGGTGGCTCAGCACTTTATTTCTAAAGTTTGTTGAGCAATAAGAGATTGTAAATTACAACACAGAGGGCCTTGCCATTGGTTTCGGGGATGAGAAGTTTGTGTGCATGGGACCTTAGTTATGAAACGGAGATGTGCGTGGTTTGAACTGAACCACAGAATACACATTGAGTGCAAGTCTATTGCCAGTTTAATTATGTGCTAGAGTAGAGCTACATGACTATAATGACACGTTTTGGTTG
The DNA here is from genome assembly GCF_017654505.1 of Polyodon spathula. Taxonomy (NCBI): domain Eukaryota; kingdom Metazoa; phylum Chordata; class Actinopteri; order Acipenseriformes; family Polyodontidae; genus Polyodon; species Polyodon spathula. The sequence goes on along the minus strand of NC_054535.1, from coordinate 1,476,903 downwards.
GGTTTACATGGTTTGTGCTTTTTCTGTGTAATAAATGAATGGCAATATGCGGTTTATTGACTAAAACCATCTTGGTTGTTGTATAAATGCATATATGCGTATGTGAATATAATTCATATCAGATAAGAAAAGTTTAGTGCAGGCAAAAAATAAATAAACTTTATATATATATATATAAGTATGCCAGTGTTTTCTCAATGGGAGTTCAGCCTGTAATATAAAACTAAATATGGAATAGCAAGCTTTTAATAAACAAAGAGTACAGCAGGAAATAATACTGGTCCAGGCTTGCTTTACTGGCTGTGGGCCTCATTCCAATGGCTGGAATCAGCTATGTCTTATACAGGGATACTCCTATACAGGAGGCCCCGCTGAGGAAAGGAAATGTTACATTTCAGTTTGAATGGGATCCCTGCCAGTGGCTCAGTTCAGAGGGCACTTTCCAGTAATTTGCTTTAACTGCTTTGTGTGCTTGATAGTCTAGGAGAGTAGCATGCAACCTGATGTAATAGTTCCTGATTTCCATCTTCTCTGTGGCTTGTTGAAAGGCAGCAGAGAAACAACAGAGTCAACTCCCTGGCTCTTGTTTGCTTATTTCACTGTGAGTTCCCAACCCTGGATTATATTAATGTTTACTGTTTCCCAGTGAGTCTGTTCTGCGCTTCTATTCTTAATAATGATAGACGGAGCTTTTGCCAGGGCTGCTTTAGCACCTTTTAAGGTGATGTCTGTGAATTAAAAAAAACAAAACAAAACAAAACAAATTGGAGTGAATAAATAAGTGCTCATTATAGCAACCCTTCACTGAAATGATCAACACTAGCATTCTGGTTGTGGCACTTTGAGAGGAACACACAACCTAAAGAACGAGACCCTATTCATAATCTTAACCTGTATGCACATTTTGTTTGAGAGGGCTGGGGCTGTACAACTCTGATTACAGACGAGGTTAAAGCCAATCCATTGTAGAAGCAGCTGGTCTGGGAACCTTACAAGCATTATTCGAAGTGAAAGGAAATACCCCCCCCCCCCCCCCCCCCCCCCCCCCCCCAAAAAAAAAAAAAAAAACACAACAAAGAAAAACCTAAATAACTGAATAATTATGCAATAGTCCTAGCTGTAATTGTAATTACAACTTTTGGTCAACTAGTGGCGCTGTGTGTTATGCATTATAAGAAAAGGTAAATCAACAGGTAAAACAACAATACTAAAGGGGAAGGCGTTTTACCCATTCTAATTATTATCTAACTAAGCAAAGTGGTGGTTCTGGCCAGAAACTAACTTTAACCTTAGATTAACTCTCGTAACTATTAAGCATATCACTTCCAATTCCCGAAGAAATCACGAATAGAATAGCTAGTATCTGTGCACCAGAGTTTTCCTCATCATCCCCGGCCTCCACCTGCTTTTTGAATTTGTTTAACGAGGAGGGCAGCTATCCTGCTCCCCTGCCCATGAATTCCCTACGGTCAACCTCTCCACCTATCTACTGGACATTTTGAAAAGAGCTTTGAAACAGACTTTGAAAAGATAAGTATAAAAGTTGTCAGGATGTTAACAATGAAAAGAATAATGACAGGTACATTATTCAAACAGTAATATGACAATGTGTAACGCTATATTTCTCGGAACCCCACTGTTACTCTTTAAAGCCTTGCGACTATATCAGCCAAGAGGTGAAAACAGAATCCCACAAATACTGCAATTCTGCTGAGCTAAAATGGAATGTGCTAAGAAACTAGAAAGTGGATTATTCTCTGCAAATTGCTTTTATCAATAACGTGGTGTTTGTCAGGTTGGGGATAGTCACTACATTGCTGTTAACATTGTCCTAACGGGACAAAGTTCAAGGATAGATATCTATCACGTGTGCAATCCTAGAAATCAGTAAATCTAAAAGCAGGGATATGTAATTGCATCCAGATTGAACTAATATATATCATTTTATCAGCTGCTATTGATACACAAGGGTGCAGTATATTGGTTTATTCAAAACACTTTGCAATTTTGCAGACAAATACAGGTGCATCTGATGAAATGGCAGACAACTGAGGTGGATCTGATAACATGACAGACCAATAGAGGTGCATCTGATGACAAGACAGACCACTGAGGTGCATGTGATGACATCATAGTTTGAAAATCAATGTTCTACCCACACATTAAAGAACTGGTTCCCAGTAGGCTGAACTTCATTCAAGATTTTGCTACTGCTTGTATTTGTTTGCCTTATCATAACTAACATGTTTAGACATCTCTTTCTAGTAGCTATGGCTCCTGTAATCTGTTTTTCTTTGTTTCTCATTTTGTATAATATTGCCTTGAGGTCCTAGTCCTTAAATTCCTCCTGGTGTTAGCTGGTATTATAGGAAGGAACAAAAGCAAAGGGAAGAAGGCATTCAAGCACGAACATTGCTTTGGGGTGCTTTGTAAGATTAGATTCATGTGTATCGTGTTGTATGTGTGAAAGGGTATAAAACTCTTGGTATCATGTATATAACTACTGACAAGTTTATGCTGGAAAATGAATGTAAAGGATTTTTTTGATACAGCTTCACACGCAGCTATTTGGCTCAGATGTAATTATTTAAAACAGAAATACAGATTTCAAAATGCCATCACACTTGCATATTGATGGCCTTTGAGTATGTTTGTTACTGCTGAATATGAAGGCATTATTGTCATAGAAACAAAACAGGTCTACCCCTCAGATGCATAATCACAATGTTTGAACCCTATTTACAACAAATTCTTCCCCCTTATATTGGGGTTCTGTGAGGTTACAGGGAGTAAGCCAAAATGAAGGCTTTTGACATTCAAGGAAAAGCCCTAAAATTACACCTTGTGACAAAAAACATTGCAGCTTCAAAAGACCTGGTGAATGCCTTGCTATATTGTGTAAAAATGTTAGTGAACATACTAGTGAACATGCTAGTGAACATGTTAGTGAAAATGTTAGTCACCCCCTCCATCAAAAAGCTTTATGCAAAAATCTTGAGCAGAGCTGGACAATCGTCAACACAACTAACAGATATAATAAAGTATTTCACACATACAGTAAGCTTAACTTATTAAATGTCTCTCTATTCTATTCTACTGTATTACCCATAATACAGTAAAGGAGGGCAGATCACTTATGAAAAGGCGTGACATTTTACCATAATCAATGAGACAGTTTCTCTCAATACATACATTTAAATTATGTGAGAACTTTTAAATACATTCCATAAAAATAATAATAATGAAAAAAACACAAAACTAAACATTAAGACACTGAATGTCGGGTCATCTCGGTCCATTTATGTAATTAGCTGTTGTACAACATGGCAAGCAACATCAATTGAATTTGACCCATTTGAAATCTAGTGCTAAGGCAAATCCACTCAATACCTGAGACAGCCTGATATGTCTGATTCACTGATTCACTAATGCGAAATAAATACATCTTGCTGAATTTCTTGGTTATGAAAATTTGTTTGAACGGAAAAATCGGGCAGCAAGGGTCATTTAAGTTAATAATAATATATTTATTTATTTTTATGTAGTGCTTTACATAGTGGACATCCATTACAAAGCACTTTACAGAGGTAGACTGTGAACTGTGCATTATATGCAGAGTCACTTCCAATAGGACATTGATTTAACAGCTCATCTGCAGGATGGAGCACAAGGAGGCAAAGTGACTTGCTCAGGGTCAACAGTGAGTCAGTCAGTGGCAGAGGTGGGATTTGAACTGGTGACCTTCTGATTACAAGCCCCTGGACTTCAACTACTGGACCACACTCCTCCAAAGACTGTTCACTTGGTGGGCCACCAACCTGAAGTGGTTTATACCGCTTATAACACAGCTAACTGGCATTTGGGGGATGAAAAATAATTAAAATAATTTAAATACATTTTAAATTAAGACAAAACCAGAAACTTTTATTGGGTATATATCCGCAGCGTAATATAGTCCCAAATTTAATTTAATTTATTGTTCGCTTAATAAAAATAAATTGCCCATGTTCGTTTATTGTGAATTTCTGCATCGAAAGTGACATCTCACCAGAAACTAGAGGACTGAACACATGCTGATGATTGGTGGAGTTTCAAATGACAAGAGGAAGTAAGGGGAGCAGCTGCCATGGATGCTGTATCAGGTGAATTTGTGTACTCTTTACATGAGAGGCATATTCATGTCCGTTTTCATGTCCATTTTCATCCTTTCAGATTTCAAAAGATGTTTTTGTTAGTTGTCGGACACCCTCGTGTCCAAGTTGAGATCAAACCAGACTTTATGCACAATCCGACTGCGGTGTCAGGAGACAGTTCCTCAGTTTCCCACAGATGCTTAAAATCCAGGCCGGTAATATAATGTAACTGTAATATAATACCTGTGTAAGAAAATTGGTGCTTCTGCATTTCTTTCTTTAAGTTTTTCTAGCACTCTGCTAGCCAGTCCACTCTTTAGCTAAGTCATGGTGCAGCCTCTGCTGTAATTCCAGTTAGTTTCTTCCAAGGCATTTCTGCACTTTCCATGGCTTCTTGGAGTTAAAAAAGTCCTTTCTTGTGGTTGTGTTGTTCATGGCATCCACAGCACTTTTCAGAAAAACCTTTCGCTGACTTCTTAGCTTCTTTCATTTCCAGTAAACTCAAAATGTGTTACTTTGTGCAGCGTATAACAGTGACGTTGTATTGTATAATCTTTCACAACTGCAACCATTGCGCTGCAAATTCGACATATTGCCTTGCCGTCAAAATTATTAATTGAACAAATAATCATCTGGGAAATGATTTTGGAATCTTCTGTGTTCCACCTCCACCTTTCGCTTCCATGACATCTCCAACTACTTATTTGCTACTGATTTAAAATTTTACACAAAGTAAAATCAATTGGAAACTAACTAAATTGAAATCTTAATTAAGAAATTCGAGGAATATTGCACTCCGAAAAATAATACTGCTTTTGAATATCACATTTGCAACACCTGAGTCCAAAAGCCTGATGAAACATTTGATCAGTTCCTGACGGATCTCCCAATATTCTCAAAAAACTTTGTGATAGAATTATAGAGGAGGTTGTAAGCAGTGATGCATATCTGCCTGTAACTATGGCACATATGTAAAAGAAAAGGGACAATGTCCTGAATTTGGAAAGACGTGTAAAAAATGCAATCAAGAAAATCACTTTGCAAAGGTCTGCAAGAGCAAAATTGTAGACGAAGTGAACTGCGATACTGATGAAGAAAGCACATGTAGAGGTGAACGGCGATACTGATGATGAAAGCGCATGTAGAGGTGGACGACGATACTGATGAAGAAAGCGCATGTAGAGGTGAACGGCGATACTGATGACGGCGATGTAGAGGTGAACTGATGAAGAAAGCGCATGTAGAGGTGAACGGCGATACTGATGAAGAAAGCGCATGTAGAGGTGAACGGCGATACTGATGAAGAAAGCGCATGTAGAGGTGGACGGCGATACTGATGAAGAAAGCGCATGTAGAGGTGACGACGATGATGAAAAGCGCATGTAGAGGTGAACTGCGATACTGATGAAGAAAGCGCATGTAGAGGTGGATGGCGATACTGATGAAGAAAGCGCATGTAGAGGTGGATGGCGATGCCGATGGTGAAAGCGCATGTAGAGGTGAACGGCGATACTGATGAAGAAAGCGCATGTAGAGGTGGACGGCGATACTGATGAAGAAAGCGCATGTAGAGGTGGATGGCAATACTGATGAAGAAAGCACATGTAGAGGTGAACGGCGATACTGATGAAGAAAGCACATGTATGTGTGAACAGCGATGCTGATGCAGAAAGCACGTAGAAGTGAACAGCGATGCTGATGAAGAATGCAACAAGTTCTTTGTAGGAGCTGTGACTCCATGGAATTCGCAAGCTGCATGGAAGTGAATTTAGATGTAAATTCACACAGAATCAAATTCAAAATAGATACAAGCGCACAGGCAAACATAATTCCAAAAGAACTCATTAACAGTAACAGGATTAAGATAACACACCTGATACAATGATTAGCACACAGAGCCGTCTATCTACGTATGGGGGAGCCAAACTGCCAGTGAAAGGGAAATGCGTGCTACCCTGCAGGCATAAGAACAGCACGCATATGTGTGAGTTCTACATAGCTGATGCTAGCTCTTAACCGATCTTAGGACTGAAGGACTGTGTAAATATGGAGCTTGTAAAGATTATAATGAGCATTGAAGATACAGACCATGAAGACAATGTAATTAAAAATTACAGTGATGTGTTCAAAGGCATTGGCTGCCTCAATGAACCATACCACATGCAGTTGTAAACAAGATTGATGAACTTAAAGTTCAATGCAGAGAAAAGCAAAATAAAAATCAGAGTACGGTCAAGTACTTGGGGCACACACTCAATCATCAAGGAGTGAAGCCAGACCTGAGCAAAGTACAAGCCATTGAAGAGATGGAAACACCAAAGGAGAGGAAAGAGCTTGAAAGATTTCTTGGAATGGTTACTTACCTGGGAAAGTACATCCCACACCTATCCAACTTAACAGACCCACTCAGAGAACTACTTCAGAAGGGCATTGCATGGCACTGGGAGAAAACTCATGAAGAACAAAAAGAAAACAGTAATCGACTAAGCTGAAACCTCACTGAAATACTATGATATGTCACGATTAGGAGCAGTACTTCTGCATAATAATATGGCTGTAGCTTATGCATCAAAAACACTAACAAAAGAACAGGATAATTATGCCCAGATAGAGAAGGAAACACTTGCCATAGTATTTGGGTGCCAAAGATTCCACCAGTTTATTAATAGCAAAGAAACTGAAATAGAAACAGACCACAAACTGCTTGTGTCTATCTTCAAGAAACCACTAAGCAGCACGAGACCCAGAACACAAAGACTGTCGTTAAAACTACTATCAGCTGACTGTGACACACAAACTGGGAAACAAACCTCCAATGGCTGTACAAGACTACTGGAATCACAGAGATGAGCTCAGAGTTGGTAATACCAGGTTCAGTGAGACAGGAGATGCTAAAATGAATTCACCTGGGACACTTGGGAATTCAGAAGTGTAAGCTGAGGGCTTGGGAACTAATCTTCTGGCTGGGAATGTCAGGTGAAATTGAGAACACTTTGTCCAGATGTGACATTTACTTTCAACATAGGAACTCACTGCAAAAGGAAACACTAGTCCCCCATGAGATCCCAGAATGGCCATAGCAAATCCTCGGGACAGACCTCTTCTCATGGGGTGGAAATTTATTGTGGATTACTACTCTGTTTATTGTGGATTACTACTCCAGGTATTTTGAGACAACTCGACCGCCAGACACAAAGAGTCAGACTATAATCACCCACACAAAATCTGTTCAGGACAACATGAGATTCCAGAAGAAATAAAGTCTGACAATGGCCCGCAATTCACAAGGGCTGAACAGAAGAAACTTGCTAAAGAGTGGGAATTCAAACATATAACTGTCTCACCTCGTAAAGCTGCAGTCTAAACTACTATGCTCTAAAATGTGCTAACACCTACTATGCAAAAAACACCAGCTGATATCAAGCTTTAGTTGGAAGGAAATAGACAAAAGCAGAAATGTTTCTATGATAAACATGGGAAGGATCTACTGGCTCACAGTAGAGGAGATTCCGATGGCGTTCAAAGCTGCCTGGATGGGAAATGGAATCAGGCTGTTGTGAAGGACTTGGCACAAACACCTCGTTCATACATACTTGAGATGGTCAGGTTCTGAGACACAATCGCAGACACTTGATGATGACCAGAGAAGCAACAAAAGGGAGTCTGCTGACAGCTGGAATCCAGAAAGTGAGCGTTAAGAAAAATCCACCATACCCCCAGAGACTGCTTCACTACCCAAAGGCACAACTCAGCCTGGAATGGAGCAAATCCAGTCTGAAGGTCAGAATAAGGTCTCAGAAACAATCCACACATCAAGTGGAAGAGTAACCCGGAAACCAGTGAGATACGAAAATAAATACATTAATAGCAGATAGGAAACAGTCCCTAATTGCAGAGATGAATAATCCTCTTACCTCGTACACAGTCAGTGGCCACAGCAGTCTTGGCAGTAGACCAAACTGAAAGCACCAGAGTTTCAGTTTGCCTGGTAAAGCGCTGCTGTCTATGCTCTTCAACCCTTCCACTGCTTGCTGTCTAACTTCTCCCACATGAACTGTGTCCTTTAGATCCCCATCGTAACATCGCCCTAGACTTTTCACTGGCTTCTCGGACACTGTTGGTATTGCCTCACCATTAATGTAGAACAAGCAAACACAATTCCATATTGCCTCACATTGTAATCTTATAATTCTGTTTTTTGGGTTTTATTAATTGTATTTTTTGGTGCTTATTTTTTAGCTATTTTTGAGTTTTATGTACATTTTTTTGGGGGGGGAAGGGGTGGGGGGAGGCTTTTGTTTTTCATATACTGCATGAAATTAGTGCTTTTGGTTACTTTCCAAAATGCTTGAGCATTTTTTTTTCTGTCAAAATATGTTAAGTAGTAACTCGACAGCACTTGTACACTTAAGTTGTATCTTCTTTCCTTTGTTGTCTTCCACAACGAAATCCCTGTGGTCACAGGCACATTCTTCTGGGGCTTTTGTGTGTAGGCATTTTTGTACATTTCTCCACAATTCTGTTTTAATTCTTATGTATCTTACCTGTAATACAGCTTTAAACCCTGCTAACAAGCCTCCATCCTGATTGTAATCCTGTTTTAAATCTTGCAAGTGGAGTCTCCAATAGAAATGTAGGAATATGCTGTCACTCGGTAGTTGGGGCGGGTTTAAAGTATTCAGAACAAAGCAATGATAAATGCGTGTCAGGAAGGCAGGACATTTGGAAATGTATTTATTATTTTTATAGTAGGTTTTGTTTTTTAATGGAAAAAGAGTAAAGTCAGCGTGAATTGATTAACCATTTGCACAGTTTTTCTGGTATTTTCTGGTGCTTATTGGCTATCCACCAATTTTTTTTTTTGTATCGGGGTGTTTTTTGTCGGGTTTTAAGACCATTTAAATAACAGATTTAAATAACAGTATACAGATAATAATAATAATAATAATAATAATAATAATAATAATAATAATAATAATAATAATAATAATGCAAAAGCAGCAATTTTAAAGTTATATTAAACCCACTAAGATAAGAAAGCTATTTTATAAATGTGCATTTTTAGTCTTGGTTGAAAACTGTAATGATCCCAGTTTCCCTGGTAAACGAAGGCAGAGCATTCCATAATTTCGGAGCTCTACAAGAAAAGGCCCTCCCTCCCATGTTGCTTTTGTTGAACCTAGGAATAACCAGCAACCCCACAAACTGTGATCTCAGAGTGCAGCTTGGAAGATACAGGGCCTTGTAAGTTAACAGCAAAATTTTAAAATCAATTCTATACTGCACAGGGAGCCAGTGTAAAGAAACCAAAACAGGGGTAATATGTTCACTTTTCCTGGTTTTAGTCAGAATTCTAGCAGTGGTATTCTGAAGAAGCAAGAAAAGGGATACCATAAGTTTTGGGGCACCATAAAAAAAATGCATTACAATAATGAATTCTAGATGAAAAAAGGCATGCATTAGTCTCTCTGCATCAGATTTAGAACTAATTGTTAATAAAAGTTATGCAATATAAAAATACATTACATTTTTTTGATTTGATTTGCACTTAACTGAAAGATTTGCAAAAAACAAACACCTGACAGGTCATTTTTACTAATCAGTAGCGAATGAGGCAGACATTATTCTTGCTGACAGTTGAATACATTCTGATAGACAGCAAGATCTGTGCTGGAATGTAATGTCAACAGCAAGACGAGTACACAGTTCTTTCAGTCAGTCAGGCACAAATGCTTGATGCATAACCCTTATATTAATGGTTGAGAAGGAAATCTTTGATTTTTTTTTAGGTTGCTAAGGGGTTGATTTGATTCACCTATAACCTTGGCCTGAATGAATCACACCTACATTTTTTTAAAGCTTTTTATTGTACCAGGGAATCCCTAATGCTGTAAAATGCTGTACGAAGTCCAAGTGGATTCAGAAGGTACGCTGCATTTTTTTAAAGCCCTGTACAGATCATAATGCCGGCAATTTAAACTAAAAAAAGAAAACTTTCCTTGGACAGAATGTTTCCCACCAAGAGTAAGAAACAAAATAAACATTGTTATGGAGAGACAACTGCAACCTAAAAGCAATCTAACCATGTGCTGCACATTGTACTTCAATGCTGTTTAAAGGATGTATGGCAGCTTTGTAATTATTAAAGGACTTCCATAAGCAGATCTGCAAATAAAGCATAAAATACCGTACAGATCCAAATAACACTTACAGACGTGCATATGAGAATATTATTGTAAGAAACAGAAATAAAATGTTGCATAATTCATAATTGTAACTGATGCTATTATATGTAAACGGTATTTAAAACACTCAATGCATAGAATAAAAACATAAAAATGATAAATAGATAATAAACTGTATCCTCTTTATAACACCCTTATGTATACTGTCATCAGCATGACTTTAATATGATGTATGGAGATGGAAGACTTGGCCTGATCATCTAAGCTCATGAGTTTAAAGTATAATAACGTATCGTGTTCAAAGATCACTTTATTGACCTTTTTGGCTGGAGCAAAAGTAAAGCCCCTTGTTGCTATATCCATATATAACTACATGTGTGTGTTTTCAAATGGATGTGTGTGTTTTCATAGTATCAAATGGATCTGAACTGAACTAATTGTTTATACCACAGTGGCTTGCAAAAGTATTCAGACCCCTGACCAATTCTTTCATATTACTGAATTACAAATGGTACGTTGAAATTTCGTTCTGTTCGATATTTTATTTTTAAACTCTGAAACTCAGAATCAATTATTGTAAGGTGAAATTGGTTTTATGTTGGGAAATATTTTTAAGAAAAATAAAAAACTGAAATATCTTGCTTGCAAGTATTCAACCCCTGTGCTGTGGAAGCTCCCAGTTTACACTGATGAAAGAACTTGCCCTAACGAGGACACAATTACCTTACCATTGGCCTCCACCTGTGAACCATTAAAGTTGCTGTCACATTTTCTGGATAAAAACCCCACTGTTGAAGGATCATTGATAATGCTGTGAATCTGAAGGAAAATGAAGACCAAAGAGCATTCTACAGAAGTTAGAGATAAAGTAATACAAATGCATAGATTAAGGAAAGGGTACAAAATAATATCCAAGTGTTTGGATATCCCAGTGAGCACAGTTGGATCAATAATCAGGAAGTGGAAGCTGCACCACACCACCCAGGCACTGCCAAGAAAAGGCCGTCCCACAAAACTCAGCACTCAAGCAAGAAGGAGACTTGTGAGAGAAGCCACAGAGAGGCCAACAATCACTTTGAAGGAGCTACAGAGTTCAGTGGCTGGGAGTGGAGTAATGGTGCACCAGTCAACCATATCAAGAACTCTGCATAACACTGTCCTGTATGGGAGGGTGGCACGAAAGAAGCCATTACTCATAAAGTACCATCTGAAAGCACGTCTGGAGTTTGCAAGAAAGAATGAGAGCGACCCAGCTGCGATGTGGGAAAAGGTTTTGTGGTCAGGTGAGATCAAGATAGAGCTTTTTAGCCAAAACACAAAGCGCTATGTGTGGCGCAAACCTAACACTGCCCATGCCTCAAGACACACCATCCCTACAGTGAAGTATGGTGGTGGCAGCATCATGCTGTGGGGATGCTTCTCATCAGCAGGGACTGGGCATCTTGTTACAACTGAATGAAGAATGGATGGACAAAATACAGGAAAATACTGCAAGAGAATCTGCTTCTGTCCGCTAAAAAACTGAAGCTTGGGAGGAAATTCACCTTTCAGCAGGACAATGATCCCAAGCACAAGGCCAAAGCAACACTGGAGTGGCTCAAGAACAAAAAGGTGAATGTCCTACAGTGGTCCAGTCAAAGTGCTGATCTCAATTCCATTGAGAATCTGTGGCACTATTCAAAACAACCAATCCAAACAACCTGGAGCAAATCTGCCAAGAAGAATGGGCCAAAATCACTCCGACACTGTGTGCAAAGGTGGTACATAGTTACCCCAAAAGACTTAAAGCTGTTATTGCAGCGAAAGGTGGTTCTACCAAATATTAATGTGTGAAGGTTGAATACTTATGCAAGCAAGACATTTCAGTTTTTTATTTTTCTTAAAAATATTTCCCAACATAAAAGCAATGTCACCTTACAATAATTGATTTTGAGTTTAAGTGTTTTAAATTTTTTAATGACGTTACTATCCCTAATTATTATGAATGTAGTTGCAGATTCATGTTGGAATCTAATTTTTGTGGTATAGTGTAAATTAAAATTGACTGACATTCAGCAACCATGTATTTAACTAACTGTACACAAATCCTAGAAATGGGTCCTTGTGAGAGATGTAGGGACTTAATAAATACACTTCCCAGTGTATGCAGAACAGGGTCATAAGCCTTGTATTTTCAAGAGGATTTGTTCTTGCAGTGGATTTCTGCAATGGTAGCATTTTTGTAGGCATGGTTTGGTTTTTGACATACTAATGTTTGTCCAACATCATAGATAGAACATATAAGTGTGCTGTGAGAGGATAGTAAGCTTTAATTGACCATTCCTATTATCCCTGTAGTACCGGCTGTAATAATTTAGGAAATAATAATAATAATTAGCTGCAGCGCAAGGACTGCAACTTTCTCAAATCACCCCCATCTTGAACATACCTTCCAGAAGAAACTTCATCTATATAATGTAAGCGGAATCGGGTGATACATTTCGTGGATCGGGGCGGCCATCCCAGTCGGAATGACATGCACATCGTACTGGCACACCTTCAATTTTAATTTCGACCTGGGGGCAAGTTCCCACGACCTCCTGTCGTGTTGACATAAAGGGGCGCAATCCAGAGTTACCCACTGCTTGGCCCACAGTGGTAGACCTTGCTCTAGTTTAAACCATTGCTCGCTAATGACATTAAACCATTGCTCGCTAACGACATTAAACCATTGCTCGCTAACGACATTAAACCATTGCTCGCTAACGACATTAAACCATTGCTCCCTAACGACATTAAACCATTGCTCCCTAACGACATTAAATCATTGCTCGCTAATGACATTAAACCACTGCTCGCTAATGACATTAAACCATTGCTCCCTAACGACATTAAACCATTGCTCGCTAATGACATTAAACCATTGCTCGCTAACGACATTAAACCATTGCTCGCTAATGACATTAAACCATTGCTCGCTAACGACATTAAACCATTGCTCGCTAACGACTTTAAACCATTGCTCCCTAACGACATTAAACCATTGCTCGCTAATGACATTAAACCATTGCTCGCTAATGACATTAAACCATTGCTCCCTAACGACATTAAACCATTGCTCCCTAACGACATTAAACCATTGCTCCCTAACGACATTAAACCATTACTCGCTAACGACATTAAACCACTGCTCGCTAATGACATTAAACCATTGCTCATTAATGACATTAAACCATTGCTCGCTAATGACATTAAACCATTGCTCATTAATGATATTAAACCATTGCTCCCTAATGACATTAAACCATTGCTCCCTAACGACATTAAACCACTGCTCGCTAATGACATTAAACCATTGCTCATTAATGATATTAAACCATTGCTCGCTAACGACATTAAACCATTGCTTCCTAATGACATTAAACCATTGCTCGCTAATGACATTAAACCATTGCTCGCTAATAACGAGTTAACTCAAAGTGTCTGTGTGTTTTCCTTTGTTGTACATGTTTCTCTCTAAGCACCAGGTAAACATGACAAAGAGGCTTCCGTTATAACAGCATGATGTGGATACAAGTCTGTACAAGTTTCTGTATTACAAATGAAAATATGGGGTAGCAGCGAACAGTGTGTTAAACAGAAAGACCCTGATACAGTCAGACAACAGGCTAGATTTACTAAACTCCAATCACATTTAAGCTTTTGGTTTAGTGGGTTAAAAAATGATTCATGCTTTTTTAAACTATAAATAGACAGGGTGATTTATAGAGCTTCTACCTACTTGTTTGTTTCTTCCAGTTTCGCAGTTTGCTATGGTTTTGAGAATGAATAGCGGCTCCAGCCCAGGTGTTTTCTGTATATTGGACTCTTTCATGTACGTACAGTGTTTTAATACACAGCCCTATGCAGAGTGCAGCAAGGTCATGCTCCTCCTCTAAATACACTGTGGGTATTATGAAAGGGTTAACTCCTGTGTGAATGTGCGCACACCCTGTGTCAGCCCTGCAGGCAGGTACATAATAATAGCATTGGAGGGTGGCAGCCTGCTCTCTGGAACAGTTTATGAGGAGGAAGTTTGCAATTACATATTTCTGGGCAAACATTAACTCAGATTGAAGCTAGGCCTTGCAATAACAGGAGTTTGGATCCTTCGCAATATGTCAGCTAAGTAAGAAAAACCAGCACATATACATATGACTTTATAGAATGTATAGAATAAACAGGAATACAATAAAAACTAAAGGGGTTGGCCGTGCGCCCTTTCTTTCTCTGCAGTTTGCCACACAATGCCATGCATTGCACTTTAATAATCCATGCAGGATTAGGCTATACACATGCATTTCATAACTGTATTCATTATCCTGACCACCATTTTTAGGCAGCAAATAGTCTTCAAATAAAATTAATAATGATGGTACGTGACCAGCACCTTTCTATGCGTTCCAACAGTCCAGGCACAAGCAGAAATGAAGGCAGACAGATACATATACATATAACATATAGCTATTGTTCACTTACACATCAAGGTTCATAATACTGCAGATTTGTCTTAGAAAAGATCACGGAAGAATCATTACTAGTAAAACCGAACCTAAGTAGCTTTTCTAGTCTCTACCTACCAAATTGTTGAAAGCAACATCAAGAGAAATGAGCAGCAGGCTAATAGTTAGCAAATGTCCCCTCTTCCCAAGTGCCCATCTGAGTGTAATTTCAGGTATAATCACGCCTGTCAGTTTCTGTGGAGTAATCTTCACAACATTTCCGCTCCTGGGTAAGGTGGTGGTCACTTCCTAGGCTTTAATTAGGACTTGAAGCTTCCTTTTGAAGAAATGTATGTTATTTTAAGAACACACGCTCACATGATTTCAGTTTAGGGATAGCATGGCTGATCTTGTGATTTTTTTTTTTTTTTTCATTCTCTGATTCTATACAAATGTTTACTGTGGTAAACCAATGTAAAAACACAACAATGTAGTAAAGCACAGTGACTACATAGTAAAAGCAAACTGTATGCAATGCTGTGAAAACTGCAAAATGGCAGCAATGTTACCATGGTAACCTTTTATATGAGTACAGTATTGAACTTTAGTGTTCAATTTAAAGAATAAAGTTGACCATTGATGATTTTGTATGCTTAAATCAAATCTCCAATACAGCATGTTCAAAAGCAACATACTTAGATTCAGTTTAGCTTTATCAGCTTGAGCTTGTGAAGAATTCAATATTAGAAGGTAACGTTGCTAGATATAAAGTAGTTTGCACGAAGGCCAATCAATAGAAATACTGTCAAAACAAAGGTGTAAAATTACACACCAAAGCACATGTTTTTTTTTTTA